>NW_009648712.1:4163578-4268319 GCF_000708025.1 Charadrius vociferus | reverse complement strand
TCTTGAAGGTCTTCTGTTAATCCCAACTGAGGCCATCTTGGCCTGCTTTGTTCACCCTGACAGACTGAATGCTTGTAAAATAAATTGAGGTTCTTGAATGATTCATGGTCTTCCTCCAGCCTGGCATGATGTACACAGGGTCGTGTGATCTCCACGGCAGTTGAGAAAAAGGCTTTGAATTCCCTAAGCCAGAACAGCTCTTGAGCTGTGGGTCACAACTGGAGTCAGCCTGCTCCCCACTGAAGAGCGTTGTCAACACCGGAAACGTTCTGGACTTTTTTCACCTAAACCTCTGTTTCTTGGAAATGTGACCTGAAACACTGTCTCTGAAAGCTGTACGGCACTCCTGTCGAGCCAGGCAGAAACATTTTTTCCTGCTATTAGCAAAGATCACTGTACTAGCAGAAGTTGGGGACAAGGGAGGAAGGAAGAGAGGACAGAGGTGTTCCAGATAGAAAGACTGAGGTGGTTCTCAGGATTTTGTTTCATATTTTGTAGTTTTAACAGTTTGGCCATCTGACTTACAGGAGCTCAGCCACGAGAGGCTTTGACTCAGTATCATTCCACCACAAAAGTCAGGGAGACTGGTTTGGGGAGGGGTTGGGGTGTGGCATCTTTGTTTTTGTTTTTTTTTAAATTCCATCTGAATGTGTAACCCAGCAACTGGCGGGGGGAACGGAGGGACGGGACACACACAACACACACTACAACTGGCTTTTTTCTGAAATAGATGTGCATAGTTTAGGCACGAATTACGAAGCTGGTAGTAACTATCATGATTATTAGTGGACCGCATGATCTAGTTTGTAGTAGTTTAGCAAACAGGAGGTGTGAGTTATAAATATTCTCCCCTGACATGATGTGCTCTCAACTTGTGACACTATTGTCAGTTCTAAATACCAAAACCTCATGTTGGCTGAGTGTTACAGCACTTAGCACATGTCTGCAGCGTGGTTCACGAACATAGCAGATCACAACCCATAAGCATCACTAATTGGTTTTCATTGCATATCTCAGGCCATTTGTGTGATTTACATGGAGGCAGTGGGTGCTCAACTGGGATACATGCAGCATATGTCAAGCTAATAACTGTGATACAGGTTTTTTTCCATTTAATTGCTTTTGTATACATCTCATTGCAAAAGATGATCCTCTCATCTCCTTTGAGCCCATTTCTATAGTGTTTTCTGAATTTTAGTAGTACTTGCTCATGCAGGTCCAGTTGAAGCAAGTTGCCCTAGCAAGTGGGTGGTATGCTTTGAAATTATTGTGGATCAGCTGTTTTGAACCTGTATTTTAATCTTGCCCTCAGATCTCTTCAACACGAGACCTTCTAATGCAATGATTTTACTGTTATTCAAAGTATTGTTCTTCGTAAGGATTCTGCTTGTTCCTTCCTATGTCGCCTTTTTGTACCAAGTGTATTCAGACATTAGTCAGTAGCTTGTTTTTTGTCATGTTTTATTACATGTTTATATACAGCAAGAAAATAGCATTTATTTTAAAGGTGATAATAGCATTAAAAATAAAAACGTAAATTTTTTTTTATGTGTATAAGATTTTAATTCTAATCAGAAATCACTCCTCTATAGAAAGGGTAGTTTTGTTCCAACATTTGTGTGTCATTGATAGAAAGAAATTAAGTAATCCTTCGAATTTTTTGTTTTGTTTTGTTTTGTTTTATTGTCATAACTTTCTGTCTACCTGCATCTTAAGATTACATTGGTCATGTGTACTGGATCTTGTCGTAACCTCTGTTGTAAACATGACAATGGTTCTTACCTCTACTCAATGAAGTTTATAAATCCATTTGATTATTTTTTATTTTCACCACCCTATCTGTTATTGAGATCATTTACTCTTACTTTCTAACCTTTCCTTTGCATTACATTAAGATTGGAACATATTTTATGTTTAGAAATTTTAATGATAATGAATGAAGTAACTGTTGCTAAGATAACCCTAGGAATATACAATATTATAATTAGAAGGTAGTTATTTTGGGGATTGTGTTTGCTTACTAAGACATTAACTTCATTTTTTTGAATGAGTGACTCATGCAGTGCTCCTGTGGAGGAATTACTGTCACTCCTTGGTGAATCTTTATCTCATCATATGAAAAGTAATGTTTCCATAATTCCATTACAAAATTGTTTTGTGTTTTATTTTATCCTATCTAGAACCTATGCCTGTTATTGTGTTTTATCTGCAGCTGGAGTTTAACTTTCACCTTTTTTATTATTAAAAAAGATAAGCAAGATTCTTGGTTATCTTAAAAATTACTAACATGTAATACTCCAGGTGCATCTGTAATGAAAACAAATGGGAAAAACAATATGGCAGAATGTAATCAAAAAGTGAGTGGCAAATAAAGAGCAACTGTTAGTGCAGACATTTTAACTAACCCCCCACCTGCAGCCTACGTCTAGTCAGTCCTCTGTGCTTTGCTTTTTTTTGGAGTCCCATTATTTCAGCAGATGAAAGATTTAGGACAGGTTGGAGTGTTTTGCTGAACTCAGTCAATATTTTCTGTGAAAATTTCTCATTCTTTTTTATGGTGATGTTTGGAGGGTTTGGGGGTAGAATGGTAAGATGCAGCAGGACTGGTTTTCACTTCCTTTGTTTTTAAAAGACTTTGGCAGATGGGAACATGCAGTTGTGTAAAGTATTTCTTCCCTTTCTTCCCCATCTCATTTCTCTATAGGAGTAGACAGTAATTGGCTTTGGAACACAAAGGCAAAGCAGAATGTGTGTTTTATCTGTGGGTACTTCAAGTCATAGTTTGCTCTGTTCTCTTAAGCCAACAATAAAATCTGGTTTACACTAAGGCATCATCCTGTAAAAGTCGTGGGTGAAATGCACACTTCTGCCAATGTTGCTTTACATGCACTTATACCACTGCAGCTGATTTTGTTCAGTGAATGACCCGTAAAGCTCTTATTGCCAAATTAAGTGATCTGGTGACAAATTATTTCTTGCATGGGAATAGATGTGAACTTTCAAATTTCTTTGCAAAGGCTGCAGCCTTTGAAAATAAGAAACACTTCTGTTATATTAGTCATATGTCTAGGCCTATATTTATGTGTAGCCAAAGCTTTAGTTTTGTATAAGGTAAAAAACTAAGACATCCCTAAAAGTGTGTAACACAGTCTAATGAATGGCCAGGAAATATACTGAGAGCTCTGAGATAAGAGAAGCCAGATTCATAAATCATTAATGAATATGTCAGTCAGGTTGCATGTATTAGGATGGATCACTGTTAGTGTTAGAGAAACTTCTTAGTACTGGAAAGCTCAAGTTAGATGTAATATATTCTGATATTTTCAGAGTTTTCCTATCTGGCAAAAAAGTCAGTCCAGTCTATGCATAGAAATTCATAGTTTTAGTAAGTTGCGGCTTGATTCTGTTGTTGGCAGTTTTGCTTTATGTTTCAGTACACATTCATATAAAGCAGGTCCAGTTACTGTAAAAAGTTTTACTTCATTAAGTTTTTGCCAAGAGCTTAAGTAAATCTTCTAAAATGCAAACATAACCAGAACAGCTAATCCAGGAGAAAAAAAGTTAACTTCATAAAACTGAGAAACTCTATTTCCTGGCCTATCCCCTCTTTTTTTTTTTTCCTCAGGGTTTGTAGAATCTGGTTACGGTCAGTCAGAAGGCAAGGCACTTGTTAAAATATCTCTCATATTGCCGTAACTGATGACTGCTCTATGAGGGATTATTACTCAAGTGCTGTGAAATGAATAGCTGCCTTGCAGAAGAGGGAGTTGTTTAAGGGAAGAGATTTTTGAAGGCTGCATTATCTTGTTTCTCTCTAAATCAGTGATTACTGGGGAATATAAAATGGCCTTTTCTTCTATTCTGGACGTCTATTCAAGTTGAGATACTTGGACTGTGCGTAGATGTTCTTAAAGAAGTGCTTTTTGGGGTTTTGGACCCTTCTGCCTACGCATCTGGTAAGGTGGTGAATTTTAAGGCTTGGCTAGCTGGTTTTGGCATTTAGCACTGTCTCACTAGGATCTCACGTTTCAGGAATGTGAGGTGCGAGCTAGTAATGGTGTTAAGTCTGGCTGGCTAGAACTAAATGAGTAGCTTACAAGGTCAATGTTTGTAATCAGTTTGGAGGGGAGGGGGTTGGTGGGGTTTGGGGCGCGGGAGTGAGCTTGTTAATTTTCACAAGATGCAACTTGTGATAAAATGCCCTATTTTCTTTCTTAAAACAAAACCAAATCAAAACTAGAACTTTTTCTGCTTCAGTACAGATGTCAGGGTTTTTTTTTTCAGCAACAGCAAATGGTGATGCCAGAGATGCTAACCAAAGGCAGTTATATTGATAAAGAATTAAGATTGTCATCTCTTTAACCTCCATTTATATAAAAGGTAGCTGTGTTGCATCATCCAGTAGTATCAGATCCCTTTATGAACAAGGGGAAAGATGGGATCATTCAGCTTGTTTCGCTTAGATTCCTGTCGTAGAATGGGAGGTTTCTTATTCCTTGTTGTCTGTAGACTTGGACAATCAGACTAGTCTAAATTTCTGGTTTCTAGAGGCCTGGGGTTTTGCCAGATGAAAAATGGGAGCAAGCTAATATGTTTTAGTGACCTTCCAATAGAGAAAAACTAATACTAAATTCTCCCTCCCATCTAACCTTGTCTGAAAGTTTGAGGAGAAAAGCTTAAGCCCTCTCTTTGGATTTGCTTAAATCCAAACTGAAGGAAGGGAAAGAAGTATTTGTTCTGAAATTGCTGGAGTTAAGGCTAAACAGCATACATAATAAATACCTCAGACAAAAATTGGCAGCGATAGGAATTAGATTCTCACAGCCTTTGCCCAAGTATGTTTCCAATGGTGGGCCTAATCTTGTCCCTCAGCAGATTGTAATTATGAACAGGTTATATGGAAAAATACTGGAGCAACGACAAAACTTTGTTGACTTGTGGTCCTGAAATTAAGAGTAAAAATAACGACCCAGAACGTTGCTCCAAGCTGGCTGTCCCAACCTACCCCAGCATGTCTTGTTCTGTGTCTGATGTGCCACTGTTTTCCATTTAGCTGTCGCTTCTGCAGTTAACTATCTTAACAAAGTCTGCTTCAGACTAACCTTAAAGTCTGTTGAGGAGCTTTAGGAAAGCTTTTCATGTATTACCTATTTTTCCAGCTGTGAACGCAGCACTGAGTGAGGAGATGGAATTTCAGCAGCCCTAAACAGCTTATGCCCTGGCTCTTGAAATCATTTTTCCTTCTTTTACTTTGCAATAATTGAGTAGAGTTGGCTTTAGGCAGAATTTTGAAACAGCTGGAGTCATTGCGTGATATTGTGTTCGTATGGCACTAAGCCCTTTTGGGGAGATGGTGGATGACTTTGCCATACCTGATGGATGTACAGTTAGTATTGATTTTAATGATACGAGAGATTTGAGAGTCCGTGGTAATAAGCGCAGTGGATGTGCTCTTCCTGTCCAGACTCTAATAAACCTGCAAAATAAATTTCCTGTGATAGAAGGCTAGATGGCCGTGTCATAAATTACCCTAGAAAAGAAAAAAACAAAGTAGGAGTCCACGTAAGGACACATTCTGCACTGCTGTTGCCTTGCAGATGGCAATCTTTGCTGTCTTTTTAGCTATGGAGCCTGGAGGTGCCTCAAACTGGCCTTAGATGTGATGATACTAGTCTGACTGACTTGATTCACATTGCATTTCTGTATGACCACTAATCCAAAAGAAGTATATGCATGTGCAAGTGTGGGGAAAAAAACATACTATCTTTATAAAACTGAAATGACTGGGGAGGCTCTCCTGGTTTTAATATATTGTTATTTAACCATACCTGTTTGAAATCCTCCATAATGAAATGCTTAGTATAAAAAAAACCACAGTATTTTTCATTTCTCCCTGTTGGTGTTTTCCACCTTTATCTTTTGGGTGGGTATGAAAAGCGCTCTTGTGTTACATATTTATAAATTCTAAAAAGTACATTCTTCTCTGTTTAATAGGATTTTCTGATAGCACGTCTCTGAAATATTTTGATTTATTTTACTTAATAAAAAGGGAAAGGATAAAAAGTTCTGTTCTGTTTACTTTTCTCATATTCATATCACTTTATGGAGATCACTTATTATTCTGTTTGGTACATGAAGAACCGAAGGGTAGAAGTTACAGCTCAGCCCCAAGGAACTTGTAATCTAATTAAAGCATATGAAAGTGCATTCTCAGATCTCGGTGGAGCTGTTCCACCTTTTTTGACTATATGTTTGTGTGCAGTCAGCTGAGGACCCGAGTAACAAATTAGAATGTGCTAGATTTGTCAGTTATAGTTCTCCCAAAAAACTATCTTCACTGCTGTCAACAGACCTCTCCTCCTGTTGAAAAGTCTGGTTTTAGGGTCACAGTAGGTAATAGTCTCAAAAAGGACCTACATCTCATGAGGTGACAGCAGAAGTAAATGCTTGCATTCCTTCCTTTAGGAGCCAGTTAGGAACCAATGAAAATGTAATTGTCTGCACAGCCATCTTCCAGCAAGTTGAGATTATAAATAAATAAGATTTTTACCAGAACAACACTGTTGAAAAATAGAGACTGATGATAAAGGAGCTTATTTAGGATGCTCCTCAACTGCTTGGATTATTTCTGGGGCAGGGTATCTGGCATAAGGTAGAGTTGGCGTGAACCCCAGTCTGCTAGTAGTTTGTGAATGGCTTTAGTTCAAGCCTTTAAGCCCAGTTCTTTGTTCTGCATTTTTACCAGTTCCTTGTGCAAAGGCATCCTAGAGCATGACTACCTTCTAAACATGACAACAGTGAGGTAAATGATAATGCTGAAATGCATCACACTGTGCAAATAGTATTCGGGCATATCTATCTTAAATGCATAAAAAATCATCTAATTAAAATTTTTATATACGTACATCCTGCTTATTGGAATTCATAGTGCTATGCTAGCTGCATCAATCTGCCAGAGTTGGAAACTGCGGCATCAAGTACTTAATGAACAGATCCACAAGTAATCTCTGGAAAGTGCTTAGAATTAAGGCCAAATCTGAGGAGCTTTGTACTTCTTATGACATTTTTCCCCCTTTGGCTTTCATATTATGGAAGCCACATGAAATCAGAAAGGAGTCTTAAATTCATTCTTTGAAGGTATTATAAAACGCTGCAGAGCGGTGCACTTGCCTTTTTCTGAGAATGAGAGTATCTGGCATTTATTTGCTTAGAAAAATAAGAGTTGGATTTGGCATCTTTGCTCTATGCAGTAAATCATCATTACTAGGCAAAGTGTTTAGTCTCTTAATAGTACTACTCAAATCCTTGCTTCTCAATGGAAAACTTATGAGAAGCTCTACAAATCTGATGGAATAGAATCAAAACCGTAGATTCAGGGACTATAAATCAAATAACATCCTGTTGGTATGCAAATAACAGTGTTATTGACTTATTCTCAGTAAGCATTACAATCCTGAAAATAGGACTTTTGGTGAAATGATGCTTTTCATTTTCCCTTTTTTCCTCCATATGTTTCCCTCCTGACAGATATTTTTTGACATTCTCCTAACGTACTGTCCTTGTTTCATATTTTGCAGGATTATGACTTGAGCCAGCTCCAGCAGCCTGACACTGTGGAACCAGATGCCATCAAACCTGTTGGAATCAGACGTCTTGATGAAAGGCCAATCCATGCAGAACCTCAGTATCCGGTCAGATCAGCTGCTCCTCATCCTGGGGACATTGGGGACTTCATTAATGAGGTAAAGAAGAGAAAAGGAGTTTCCTCCTAAGATGCGATAAGCTTTTATATTTTGGTTATTGTACTCTGCAGGAGTAGCTGTTATGCTTGAACATAATAACTTTTTAAAACTTACTTAGACAATTAAAATTGTCTTTCTAGATAGAAGTAAATATGTTCTTTTAAAGTGCAGACAAACTTAATTAACTCATTCAAACAGAAAGGGAAGATTTATCAATTAACTTCTGTACGTTTGTATTAATTACATTCATAATACATTATCAGCTGCAACCACAGTATCTCCAAGCAGGATTATTCTGTGGGTTCCAAGTAATAAATAGTCTAACAAAATTATAGTTTAGCCTAAATTCATTTATTAATTCACAGTAATTTAATAATGGAAGAAGTTCATTTTCATTTTCCTCATACATTACCCTTTGAGTCCAGATAATAGTGGAAATTCAGGACCTTCAATAAGACCAAAAGAATTCCATCAAATACGATTAGTGAGCAGGGCAGCTAAATTAAATGTTACGTAAGTGCTTTTAATACTTGTCTTGTCATAGAGCTTTAAAAGTCTTTGCGTTATCTTTGATTCTTCAATCTAATAAAGATAAATGTAAGTAAGATTCAGACTATAGCAGATTACTCACAGTTCTGAAGGAAATGCTCCTACAAATACTTGTTTCATTATTTCTGTCACTGGTCAGTGTTAAAGCATTGGTTTTATGGTACTTAAGATAGTTTCTTATGCTTGCTGATTATAGGAAAACAAATACTAATCCAAAATTTCCCACTTAAAAATAAGCTATATTCTATAGATGAATAGTAATAGTTAATTATTTTCTCTGTTTTTCTCATATCTTCTTGGCAACTAGAGTTTGACAAGTATTGCAGAACTGTTTTTGCAAACGTGTTTATTCTTGTTTGCTTTAAAGAAAAGTCAGTCTAATATACTAAAATCTTTTGTGTTAGCAAGACACAGAAAATTGAGTTTGCTCCTTGTAAGGTAAACAGCAACACAATTGTGAAAAAACCTACAGAGAGATGACTAGCAGGAAACAGAAATATTCTCATAAGACATTGTATTTTGGAAGACTCCAGGTTTGGGGAAGAGCTGTATAGAAAGAGATGTCTCAACAAAGAGGATTTTTGCATGCCTTGCACTTCTAAATATTACAGTTACAATCAACTTCTGGAAAATAGTGGAGACGTGGGACAATAAAAGGCCCACATTGTTGGCCAAGGCAGTGTGCACACAAGAACTTCCTTGTGCTTCCTTGTCTTCTTCCAAACAATCAGTTTTCCATCCTACTCTCACACAGCTGTGACCAGGCACTACCTACCTAGCAGGTTGTCAGGAAGAACCCATAATCCTCTATACCCTAATTCTTCTTTTCCTCAAAGCGGCTACCAAGCTCTCTTACAAATCCAAGACAAGGAATGAGTGTGATTCTCCTGGAAAGCCAGAAAGGGGCCAGAGTTTGCCCAGTGTCCTACAATTTTTAAATTACTTAGCAAGCTGTTCCTGCAATCCTGTTTTTCAGTAGGTTATCATTCTGGAAGATGATTGCATCACTGTGTAGACATGAAGCTGGAGAAACAGTACACGCTGTCTTGATTTAACCCAATATGTTTGTATCGCAGTACAGATGAGCATGGAGTCATTTTCTTGCTGCCCTCTATTGTATTAGATCCGTACTTCCCTTTGTGCTTCCCCTTGCTGTCCACCAAAAGAGAAAGCTTTTGCCAGCTATTCACACACAGTAAAATAATGTCACTAACGTCACTGACTCTAAAATAAATTAACCTTGGAAATATATATGAAATTAAAGAAAACGTGGCAATTTTCTTGTCTGCAAGTTAGCTCGGAATTAGTTATATCCTCTGGTTGAGAGGGACTATATAAGGTAGTTCCTATGTTTTAAGCAGTATAAATTTAGCTTTTTTTTTTTTTTTAATAAGGTATTTCTTTCTTAGGATTTCACAGCAATGTATCATTTTACTTAAGGGGCATTCCACTTAACCCTCTCTCTAGCAGACAGTAGCCCCCAAGAGGTTGTCATTGCTCTGTCTGCTTTGTCAGAAGTCTGAGCAAAATGAAGATTTTATTTCTCTGAAACAGTTTCATCTGAATTTGTGTTTTATGTTTAAATTTCCCATGGCAAATGTGATTATAAAAAGTCTATTGGGGTGGGGAGAAATAGCAGTCTTTCACAGTCATACTTGCTATTACAGTTAAATTTCCAAATTATCAGCATCTAGACCATAAGCATTCCACCTGCGGTCCTGGCAAGATTATACACATTCAAATTGGTAAGTTCCTCTCAGTTTTACTTGGAGTAAATGGAAGAAGTATCTTGGGTAAAACCTATAGCAGACATTTCTTAGGGCAGTTCATACAGAAGATATGCTGAGCTGTGAAAACAACGCAGCGAGATGAGGAAGGGGAAAGTTCATATCTCTCTGCATCCAGCTTCAGCATCGTTAGGCAAAGAACTTTCTTTCACTGTAACTACAAGTCATACTGTAACTTTTCCCTTGGGCAGCCCTAACACAAACCACCTGTGAAGCTGTCCCAGTCGCTAGCTGAGCCGGGAGAGGCTGCCTTTGACTTGTCAGTACCTCGGTAGCAAAGTCTGCATTACCCCATTGGTTTGAAAAGATGCAATGCTTTTGGAGATCAGTCTGGTCTTTCTGAGGACTTGGCCCTGTCCCAGAGATGCTGCTCAGCGTGATCCTTTGGGATGCTGGCCCATGTGCGGGAATTAATTTAGGCAGTTGAATGCTCACCAGCACCTCATGCACACAGCCGGCATTGTTCAGATTAGCCTCCGAGTTGCTCCAGCTTTTGACAAAAAAAGAACTATAGGTCATTGGTTTCACATATCGGAGGATTTGGCTACCAAGCAAGCATGGGGTGGCTTTTGCTTCTTACTTTTATTAGAGATCCATAGAAACAAAAAGTGAAAAAGACCTAGTGGGTCATTTTATTTCTTTCCTTTTGGCAGTACGCTATTTCTTGGTATATTATTTTCTAGCTGCCATCCGTTGTATTAAATCTACTTAACTCAATGAGACATACATAAGTAGGAGTATTTTGTAGTGTTCTAATGACTTCTCAGTTGAAAAACAAGTTACAAGTATGGTAGAAACTTCAAGTATTTTTTATAACACTTACAAAGTTAAGATAACACCTACAGAGCTATGAACTGTCTAAAATAAGAAGGTTCCAGAGGTGCCTTATAATCAAAATATGTTTTGCAGGCATAAGCTAAATGACCTCGGGGACTTTCTTGTTTTGTCTGTTTTAATGGATAGAAGAATCTCTAATTTAAGGGGGGAAGGGAAAAACCTCCTTTTCTTTCAGTCTAGTGTACAAACAAGTCACTGAATTAAGTCATGTGTTATTAAGAATTCTCTGTAGACCTTGTTTTCCATTTTGAGCCTTTTAAAATGTAACCTGCGGAGTGTGGAGCATAATTAACACTTAGAATAGTCAGGATTTGCGGGACAGTATAAATTAGGCCTGTTTGAAGTAGCTTTGTTAATCCTGTTTTCAAGAACCAGCTATGCTGTCCCTAGAAATCTTAAACAAATCATATTGTGGTGGAGAGTTTGTGGCTCAGAATATATTTCTAATCAATAGAGGACATAGCCTGAGGTAAACTAAATTTAAATTACAAACTAAAGGTCTCATCCCATGAGGACATGGGAGACCCTCAGTTCATTCTTAGTAAATGGCTGTTATTGATACAGCGCACCTCCAAGCAGCACAGGTCCCTCAATGTTTTCTTTTTTTTCTTGTGGAGTTAAAAAAAAGGTTCCAGATTTAAACAATTTTTTTTGTATTTCCCTGTAGGGCTTTTTTCTTCCTTTCCTTCTCATCAAAAGTTTGCTGAATCTAATTAAGCAGTAGGATTAATGAAAATAAAAGCATTAGATTTTGTAGTGTTTTATGTTATTTCAAGATTTTGAGGGTTTTATTTCCCTTGATTTGAGACAAATTGAGAATACTGCACATACTAAGGAAGCTATAACTTAAGGTTACTGTTGTTCCTCGGTCAAGGCACTACAGTTTCTCCTCTCCTGCCCCTTATCTCCTCCTTAGTGAAAGTTGCCACGACATATGTAAAAGAGGAAGAGGGAGGAAAAGTGAGGTTACTGCTCGGTCTATCCCAGACTTCAAGCTGACCTTTGTAGTGCCATGGCTCTTCTGTGGCTGCTTCTTAGGCGTCGGGGGTAGAGCAAATGCGAGGAAATGTGACGTAGTTCATTATGGCCCAGCAGGGTCACCTGGTCCCAAGTGAGTGCCCCAGCAATTCTGTTGTTGACTAAGCTTCTTTATCTAGTAAAACCTCTGGGTTTTCAGATCAAGAAACTGTAAACCAAATAACTGTAACAACTCTGCTGCTTTGAGATTCTTGAACACATCTGGGAAAAGCTGAGAGATCTCTTCAGAAGCAGTTGACAATACCATGGCGGCAAAATCAGTAGAAGCAGTTCTTGGCAGCCATTTGTTGCCTTTTCAGTTGGGCCAATACAGCAGGTTGTGGTACCATCCACTGAAAGGGATGGCATAATAAGCAAAAAAGGTGGAAATACTGAAACCAAGGGGAGTTTCATAAGCCAATTTCCCTGCCAAAGCTGACATCCAGTAACTCCAGCTGTGGACATGCTGTAGAGCCCAACAGCAAAGCACAGCGGTGCACTGGGTAGGTTCAGGGAATATGGTCATCAAAGGAAAGTGAAAAAAATGTAATATTTCTTTGTCATTGTAGTATGTAACTTGCCACACAAATGTAGTAGAAAACTTGGTTGTCATTTGAAGAGTTGGAGACTAACTTCGGTCATTATACTATGAATCTGAGGAATTTTAAGCTAGAAGATAGGTGCAAATGTCAGTGCAAGTTGGGCTGTGCAGTTGAATCAACACCTCCATGACATGCCTGTAGCTACATTCTCGGAATGAAGTGGATTACACAGTAAGCACAACCTTTGAAACAATGAATTTGTTAGTGAGATGCTATCTTATAAGTCAGTAGCTCAAAGCCAGTTTTCTTTTCAAATGCTATCATGATACCAGCAGCAAATTGGAAAAAAAATCCAACTTCCCATTTGGGAAAAAAGATGGAAAGAGGCTGCCTGCCACCTTGCCATGTATTGCTGATAGGCATCAGGATTTCTTCAGTGATGTAGGAAAATGTTTTGTTCACTGATTTTTTAATAAATTGATATCCCATGGTCGGCTGGCTGTTACTAGGCGGAACTGCAGGGAAATAGCATTTCTTCTCCAAGCTGGCTTTCTAAATGACTTTTACACACTGATACCTGGGATTCATACCTCAGCACTCCTTAAGCCCAAGTGGTATTTATTCTCCTTCCCTGTCACGTGTGTTCGAAAAGCATGGGTGTCTGTCACCCCAAGCAGGCTTAAGGGAAGATGTAAATACTCTAAGGCCCGTTACTGCCTAAGAAGTAAAGTTGCATTTCTGCTTCAGCAGCATAAATTGAGAGAAAGCCTTAGAACTATATCCAGCTTTGAAGCTGGATAAGGGAAGTGTTCCAGCATTTGCTGCTGCCTTTTTCGAATCTCACGTCTTTTGTCCTTATTATGGCCATCGGGATGGAAAACTCCAAAGAGAAAGATAACAAGCATCACCAATTATTCTTATCAGATAATTCAAAATTGTGCTTCTAATGCAGGCTATTAATAACCTGCTTGATGTTGTTGTACTACATGAAATGATCGTGGACTTAAAAGTCCAAAATGTGTTCTTGATTAGACGTCATTAGTTTGATAAATATACTCGGTCTTTCCACCACTGATTTGCAAAATTATTTTAGGTACATTTTACACACTTCTGAATGACTTCAGTTAGGCAGTAAAGAATCAAGATTTTTTTCTACCTTATCAGTGCCATATGCTTTTTTAATGGGTTTAGCTGCATAAGTATTTCTAGAAGAAAAATCAACATCTGTTTGCATTATGTTACATTTAGACTAAACACAATCGAGAGTAAAACATACTTTTCTCAAAACAGAATATGTTAAATAATTCGAAGGAGGCACACTCAATCCTTCAAGTAATTGGGAGTATAAAAAAGGCATTCTTTAAATAAATAAACATTAAAAATTAAAAATAAAACCAGCAAAATAGCACTGGTTAAAATGAACAGTGTAAAATCTTTAGCTCAGCCTTATAGAGGTCTGGAAGATATATTATCCCTTGTCAGTGACTGCCAGAGTAGATCCTATTCAAAGTGGAAGATCTTGAAAAAGCATTGCTAATCCCATGGAAGAAACTGCGAGGTTGAAAAATCCAAAATACGAGAGGGCTTTTTAACTTCAGGCTTCAGCTTTTTATATTCAACTTGTAAATCTTCCCAGGATAAGCACAGAGCAATCATCTCATACTCTAAAATTAAAATTAATGTTTAGGTTTGGACCTGTGTAAGAAAACAGGGAGGGAAGAGACTTTTCTCTGGAGGAAGTGTGGTTCTTTCCCTAATTTCCTCTTATTCAATTTGTGTTGGTTTTTGTTTCGGTTATTCAGCCCTAGAGAGTAGAAATTTAAAATTATCGAAGACCCAATATTCATCTGTTGATAATTTGAGTACTTGGAAATGAGGAAACAAAAATGGTTATAATTTTGTATTTAGCTTTGATGTAATTGTGTGTTTTTTCTGAAGAGCAGGTGGAATCTTATGGGTGGTTATGGCAAAGCGCATAAGGCTTAAGCCAACATTGTATCTTTTTCTCACAGCAGCCCATAGAGGTACATGAATTTTACAGAACTAAATAAATATAGCTTTTGGCACATGCAGATGGACTGCAGGCCAGCGGTGTCAGTGTATATGTTCTTGGCCATGTGAGATGGCTGTTAAAGTGAATCTTTGCAAACGTGCCTATTTCTCCTTCCCCATCTGTCTGTTTAACCAGTCCCATATTGCCCATGCCGCCGGTTGTGCGCTGTGTAGCTCTGAAACTATATAGTTATTAGCATCGGTCCTAGTGCCATGATGTTCTCTTAAGGTTTTGTTAGAACTGTGTTTGCAGCTACATTCAAAATGTCCAGTGCTGTAATGCTGGAAACTTGTCCGTTCTAAAAGGAATTGAAATAAGTTCTTGGGGGAGTTACAAAAACACGAACCCTGTTTTGAATTGGATTGCAGAAGAACAAGAACTTGGTTTTCTCAAGTGGCGACTGATAGATAACAGCACTGCAGTATCGCAGTTATGTCTTGTCTCTCTCTCGGATACAGAACTTTATCTTTTTTTTCTCCCTCTCCTTCTTTTCAGGGACTTAAAGCAGCCGACAATGACCCTACAGCCCCACCATATGACTCCCTCTTAGTCTTTGACTATGAAGGAAGTGGCTCCACTGCTGGATCCTTGAGCTCTCTTAACTCCTCAAGTAGTGGTGGTGAGCAAGACTATGACTACCTAAATGACTGGGGCCCACGTTTCAAGAAACTTGCTGATATGTATGGTGGAGGTGATGACTGAACTTCAAAGTGAACTTTGTTTTTGGACAAGTACAAACATTTCAACTGATATTCCCCAAAAGCATACCAGAAGCTAGGCTTTAACTTTGTAGTCTACTAGCACAAGTGCTTGCTGAAGGCTTTGGCTTAGGCTGCAAACCAATTTGGGCTCCGTGGAATATCAGTGATCCAATGCTGTTTGGAAAAAAATATTGAGCTCAGTTACACTTGAATTTTACAGTACAGAAGCACTGGGATTTTATGTGCCTTTTTGTACCTTTTTCAGATCGGAATTAGTTTTATGTTTAAGGCTTTAATGGTACTGATTTATGAAATGATGCATTAAAGAGACAAAATATGTTGGGGTGGGGAGGAGTAAGGTGAAACACAATATGCTTCAACATGCTTTTGTTACATCGCATTGCTTTTATTAAAATAAGGAGATTAAAAATAAACAAAAAAATTCCTCATGGAACAATTTTATTATCTGGGAGAGAAGACCATGAGGTGGAACAATGTACATTACTTCTAGTTTTAGATGTTAGGGGATTTTTTTCACTAAAATTCTAAAACTTATGCAGCTGGTTGCAAATAAAGGGAGTTTTCATATCACCAGTTTGTAGCAGAATTGATTTTTTTTTTTCTTATGCTAGAATGTTAGACACATTTTGGTCTTAATCCATGTACACTTTTCTTTTTTTCTTTTTTTTAATTTCTAGTGTTTTTTTCCCACTTCACTGTAAAAAATGGTATGTGTACATAATGTTTTATTGGCATAGTCTGTGGAGAAGTGCAGAAACTTCAGAACACGTGTATGTATTATTTGGACTATGGATTCAGGTTTTTGCATGTTTATATCTTTCGTTATGGATAAAGTATTTACAAAACAGGTTGCAAACAAGTGACATTGATTCAATTGTTGAACTGTAGTTAGAGTACTCAATATTTTGGAGTTGGCCTGATACTGGTGGCACGAGTAAATATACAGTATGTTTTGGGGGTGGGGAGGGAAGGGGGAAGGAGCTTTCAAACTGGAGAGACTTCTGAGAACAGCTTTGCCTCTGTATTGTGTACCAGAATATGAATGATACACCTCTGACCCCAACGTTCTGAATAAAATGCTAATTTTGGATCTGGTGCTTGATTTGGCATTTTTTGTCCTACCTGGGCAGTCCTGACTATAGTAAATAAAAAGTACACAAAGTGCATTTGAGTTATGTCACAAGTTATGTGCGCTTCTTTAGCATTCCATACTACGGGACTGAAAACAAGCTGCATATAGAAGAAATTTTGGCACAAATTCGGAAGGTGTCCTGGTTTGAGGTTCCGGGCTGAAAGCAAAGTGATCTGTGCCATTTCTGGGAATTCGAAATTCTCAGTTCCACATTGATGGCAAGCTCTTTGGTTTCATGTACATTACCTAAATAACAGAGCTTGCATCATTTTTGGCTGGTTTAATGATTGTGTGATTATGCTGCGGGTTGCATAAAGAAAATAAGTTGCAGATCCTGGCAGTCATCTGCCACCTGGACTTTCTTACGCTGAAGTAAAGACAAGCCCGTGTTCACTTCAGTGCGCATCAGATCGTGTCCTTCAAGGAGGTGCTCACGGTCATGGAGCTTTATCAAACAATCCCATTAGGAGATTAGTTATTACTAAACAAGTTTCTAAACCTGTTACAATGATTTATTTGCAGACAAAGCAAACATAGGAGGTACAGCAGTTCTGCTGCCTTTCAGTTGTCACAATCTGCCCAGGTTTAATGTCTACATTTACACTCATTAAGGACCTAATTGTGAACAGTGTGAAGCTCAAACTCGGCAGAAACGATGCAGTTCCACAGCCTGTTGAGAGAATTGGAGCAGCGGGAGGGGATCCGGGTGCCGGGACTGGCGTAGCAGCCTCCTGTGCTGGGCGGGCAGGGGGTGAGTCTGTGGGTGATGCTCTTCAGCGTGGTGCCACTTCAGTGCTTCCTCACCCCTCAAACCTTAATTTGCAGAAATCGACTGTGACTTCCAGAGGTAAATCCCGAAATCTTAACGCTGCATGGGAGGGAGATACCTCCTCTTCACTGCGCTTTTCGTGGGCATGCCTCCTTTCTTCCTCTTGTTCCTGATGATGCCTGTGGAAGTTGAGAGGTAGCAATCCTCTCAGACCGGGGTATAACATTTCAGGCATACCTGCCTATTATCTCTCTCATGCATTCCTAACTATAGCTTGATGCTGTAACAACACCTTGATTTTTCAGTAATGTGTCAGAATAATCAGTGACCTTCTTTAAAGCTATTTCCATATTATCAGTGTAGGGAAAAAAGATGTAGAGCAGGACATAAACAGGAAAATCGGGCTATGCATAGTTAAGTCAGGAAAACTTTTATAAAGGGCAGGATTTAAACTGTAAATATATGTTAAATAAGCAAAAGGCCACTTTTAGCACATTGGTTTTCCATCTTCTGTAATCTATGCAAAAAATATATTTTAAGCATAATAATGCTATTATTGTTACTTGGAACCAGCTAACTGGAAATGCTAGAAGAGTTTTATTTAATTGATATTGAATGGTGAAAGATACAGAGGGGGAAAGATTTGTGAAAGATTTGCAGTTTTGGCTATAGTGCAATTTTTTGTTAAAATGGAGCAGAGGTCATCTTTTGTAAGCACTCAGCTCTTTTGCACAGCAATAGGAGCTTTATCTTGATCAGACAATCTTCCAGTTCTGTCTACAGCTGCTTTGAAATTGTACCAACGGTTCTCAAACCCAGTGTTAGGTCAGCATTGGGTCTACTGAACAGAACAAAGGGTAAATCATTTTTATGCATCTCTAATGCTTTTACAAGAAAAAAAAAAAAAAGTATGTTTGAACTGATCGTCTTTCATCAAGCTTGAGGTTGGTTTTTATTGTAGAAATGTGCAAGCAGGTTTTGTACCCATGATATATGCTTAAATCCCTGTCAGAGGACTGCGCTGAGACAAAGGGGATGGCTGAACTTTAGACCCTACAGTTGTCTTGGGAAATTCTGGCAGCTTGTTTTGGAAATGGGATTTGGCAGTGATATATATTATCTCTGCCCTGTAGATGCTGTATCCAAGGGAAGTTACTGGCAAGAAATAAGGCTTTAGGAACTTTTCCATCTCAGCCTTTTTACAATTTGTATTTTCTCTCAATGATAGTCCTTTGTAGCCTATGTCCTTCTGAACTTCAGGGGCAAAAAAGGTGGAGAAGGGTTTATTGGGGGAATAAACATCTCAAATGGATACACAAGGCCTTGCATGTGGATGGATCTAGCTTCCTGTGTTTCCTCTGGGATTGCCAGGTATTGGTGAAGGATGTTAATACTCATCCCATAACAGTCTGAGATGCACTTATGCTCCCTCCAGGAAGCTGAACCAAGTGAAGTTTGAGTTGTCATCTGGTGATTTTACTGGTGGTGATGTGCTCTTGGCTGTGCTGTAGCGCTGTTACAAGCTGGCTATAAGGCTCACTGTGATCTTTCTGAATATGAAAACCCCATGTAAATCAGTTTGATAGGGCAGACAATGAGCACCGACTTCTTCCCTTTACTCCAAATTATTCTGTCTTGCTTGTCTCTGCTTTCTAAGATGTTTATACATTCATGTAAATTTTAAACGGAAGGTGTTTGTGTCTGTATTGCACTGGTTTGCAGACAGAAGATGTTTCTCAGTTGTAAACAAAAATATTTTAAATAGCCGCTTATTTTCTTCTGGTGCCAAAGTAGCAAAGTCACTCTGATGCTAAAAGCCACATGAAGTCTGCTTCTTGGGAGCTCTGTTTCTTGGTACATAGTATTTTTTGGAACCCTAAGCTCCTTACCCTGAAGAACATTTATATCTACTCTGCCATGGTCCCATTCACCTTAACATACAAGGGAAAATGTCTTCTGGGAGGTGATGGGACACACATTCCCCGAAAGGGTCTCTCAGACCTGTCTGTAGTCATTCAAGATGTCTCAGGTAAGCCACTGCCAATTCTTACCTTACACTACTCCTGCCTTCCTAAGGAGCCTTCCTTCTAGCAGGAGTAGCGTGGTTTTGGCAGATTTGCCTTTCTGGATCAGGCATGTGAAAGCAAAGTCCCTGCTTTTACTTCAGTCAATATTAATTATTCAAATAAAATGCAGAAAAGTCACTCAAATGCCTTAATACTTAATCCACAATAGTGTATTTTATACACAGTTTTCCTCATTCAGCCAGAGATGATCTAGATTTGTATGACATCCTTACTTTTTTCATTTCCTTCACATTTATTTACATAAGCTTTACTTTTTACTCTTACTGTAGGCAAGAATCTTTCTTAGGAGTTTCTCTAAAGCATAGGATAGTTGCCCTTGATTTAATATATGTCACAGGAATAATAAGAAAGCTTAAGGAATAATGAAAAATTGTCCCCTTAGCAGCAAAGCCCAGCTGGGAAATAGAAGAGGAGAAAAATGGCTAAGGAAAAAAGGCTAAGCGCTTCCCACGGGGACTCAAAGTGCCTTCCGTCATACGGATAGGGAATTTTATTTGTTAGGGACCCTTTGCTCAATCAATGCAAGGCACTCTCCAGCCAACCTGCTCCTTTCTCTACTGGTCAGTTTTTTTGGTGTAATGGAGGACTTGGAGATGTCTCTTCTCTGGAGCAACCGAGGTGTCAGGCTGCTGCCTTTCCTGCTGGGGTGCATTCCACCACCGAGCTTTCCCAATTTTTGCCCTCAGTTTACTTAGTTGAACAGTGCCAGATCTCAAATCAGGCTCTACAGCCTCAAAGAATCAAGGTCACAGGCTTGTTTTGGTTTGGTTGTTTTGCTGTGGGCTTCAGGATGTATTCTCAACATAGCAATAGCTGGGAAGACTTGTCTTCCTTTTCAGAGTTTGGTGTCCTCAATAGTAGTATTCGCCTGCAACCTCTGCGGATTTCTGAAACACCTAAAAATGCAGCAATTCCCTGTAATACAATAGCTACTTATAATCAGATTTCATATTTGTATGCTCTTTTGATTTCTCTGTCACAGAAGAGCGTGCACTAATGTGGTGATAATGTGAAGTTGCAACCCCCATAGAGATTTTTGAAAGATCAGTCAGGTTGAGGTGGTGGGCACGTGCTCTCTGAACTGCTCTCCACGTAGCTCTGGCTGTAGAAAATGCCCCTCTTCCCTGAGCACACAAAAGCCACCCACATGTGACTCCTGAGATGCAAAACCTGGAGCTCATGGGCACCCCCATGTCTCACCTCATTCCTCCCCGACATTCCCTTATCACCTTTACAACCACCCCCTACCTGGATGAGATGTTCATTATTTTCTCATTGCTTTCATCTTTCTTCTCCTCCCCCCACCTTTTGGGAGACTAATTTTTAGAAAGTATTTAGGACCATTTGTCTCTTATTAGCGACAAGCATGCTCTCTGGTTTATGAATTACTGTTGTTGTTTGCTGCATTTTCCCTCGCCTAGTATATATTTTTAAAACCCTCTTGGTTTGCATTAACAAATTCTACTTCCCTAGTTCTCCTGGCAAGCCTGAGAGAATGTTTCTGATTTCCTCTTCCCCGTTTTCGGTTTGTGTAAGCAGCTCTTTTGCTGTTGTTTTCAGATCTTTGATCAACCTCCTGTAACTGAACTAAATGGTCAACCTCTTCTTGCTTGAAGAGTCTCATTCTCATTTTTTTTCCGTTTAGTGGCAAACATTCTTGTTGATTTCGTATTTTCCTGTGTGGCACCCAGAAAAAAAAATTAGATCTTGCATCATTCAAAACGGCTTATATTTATTCCTATTTCTTAAAATATATTTCTTTTGAGAGTATTTTTTTTTAACCCTAATGCATTTATAAACCTCATGGTGGTGTGCATTTATGTAATTTCGTGAAACCACCTTCAGGTGGTCCACCCCCCTCCTGCAGAGCCTAAATACTGGTTCTGAAAGCAACATATTTCGCTCTGGGTATGAATAATGAATAGTAGCATTGTGCAAATTACTTTTATACTCCTGCTTCTGAAGATAAAATTTGTTGATGTGGTGTGGGTATATATAGATAGACAGATCTGTGGGCCCACCCCTTCTGTGTTCCATGTTACAGAAGTTTGATTATTACATTACATTTGTTATCTGCAGTACTGCAGAGTGAGCTTATAAAAACCCAGCTGTCTCTGTGCTCCATAAATCAAAAGTAATGGCCAGATAATCAAAATTATGTTCCAATTCTAGAACATTCATTACTGGTGGCATTGTATAAAGCAGTTATAAAAACAAGCAGAGTTTTTGTGCTAGGATGATTAGAGGGAATTACACTAAAAACGTAGAATCATTACTGGTATGTTTTGACTTGAAGTTCATAAAGAGCAGTTTGCTCAGCAAGGTTATTTTAAGATAAACTGAGAAATAAACAAAAATGAATCTTTTAGCCTGACCTAGTCAGGAAGCAATATTCAGTGCCCTATCTTTCTGAGAACTGATTTTTCCTCATTTGGGCAGAATGAAGGCAACCAAGAAAAACAACCAACAGAACTAAAACCAAGCTTAAAAACTCTTCATGGAATGGGAGAGGCAACTTCAAAGATCTGCTCTGCTGTCATGTCTCATAACAGAAGAATTCCGGGCCATTGCTGAGTTTTTTGATCTTCCCATTTTTTGCGTGGCAAGAATTCACACTGACTAGAGCCCTAATAATCTGACTGCAGAGTGTCTAAATCCAAGCTCTAACTTTGAGTTAGTTGCTTTGGTGTTTCCTGTTGTTCCTTGTTGATATGACTAATTAAATATTTGCTGTTCCTGAGAAAAGACTTTAAAGCCTAAGCTACTGTTTGGGATGTAAAAAGCCCCAGTCCACACTCAGGAACAGCAAATTGTTCCTTAGTATTTTATATGCTGGGTGAATTCCATTATTTTGAAAACAGCCTTTTGAGTTTTGCTATGAAAATCTCAGGAAAGCTCTAGATTTTATCCTGAAGGAAACAGATCACAAATCCTTTGCATTTATTCACAAAATATGTTGTTTTCTGGACATTCCCACTCAGCCTGCAGCTCTTTGAAGGCAAGACTCAAACGGCAGTAAGGTTTTCATACAGGACGAGGACCACAAAGAAACATTTTGAGGGCAAGCCTTCAGGCTTGTCCTTTGGAGACTGGAAGGCAATCTTTTCTGCTGAATAGAAGTGGATCAAGTCAAGCTCTTATGAAAAATTTTGCCACTTTGAAATTGAGTAGTGCCAATGTGTCTACAGGAGCAATGTATTACAGAACATAACTAAGAGTGGCAGAATACAGCCCTTCAAAAGTGGGTTCAGATACAAAGCTCCTGGGTCAATGGAGGTGCTCCCATTGTGGATGCCCTCAAAGCAGCACTCAGCTCAGAGAAAACATTTATGTCTTCAGCCATATATGACATTATATGAAGCTAAACAACCTTGAATAACCAGTAATATATGCATGAATACGTTTGTTTCAGAAAAGTAATAAAAAACTGACATAGCAATTCCAAGTTGCTATCAATTGTCAGTCGACTTCTTTTTGAAAAATGTCCTCTAATGACTTTATGTTTATTACAACTCGCTGTATTCACCACAGCGCTGTGTTTGCTGAAGTCTAGACCATGCTGTGATGACAGGTGACCCTGTTTAAATGAGGTTTTACAGAAATCTATTTCAGAACTGAGTATTTGGAAAAGAATTTTGATGACAATTTTGTTGGCTGATGGTCTCAGAGACCACTAGACACTCGGACCTTTCGTAGCTGTCACAGCAATATCAGGTCAGCTGCCATTCTAGAGGAGCAGGAAAAGATGACTCTGTGAAATTAGATTTCAACACTGCTCCAGTCATACATACAGTAGAAAAAAGCTTATAGTAAAGTGCTGGGTCATGAGCTGTATGCTGTGTAAGTATTTATTGTGGGTCTGTGGGCCGCAGTCCCTGATCATTCAGTACACCTGCACAGTGACAGCGATTTTACAAGGACAGGCTTCATAATCAGTGTCAAATAAAACATCAGGCTTCCCTGAAGATCATTACAAGGTTATTTGTCCTCCCAACTCACCTGAATATGTCATACTTATGCATATTTGTGCATCTTATTGCAGGGGAGATTTTTTGCGGCACTTGGAAATCTTTGTGAGTCTTAAGAGTGCTAGTTTTTGTTACGTGAATATAACACTGTGTGGGATCCCCCACAAAAAAAAAAAACCCACGTTTGTGAATGTCCGTTTAATAAAGAATATAATGAAATTAGAGGAGAAAAGAGCAGATTATAATAGTACCCCATTGACAACAGTATATAAATTTGCCCATTGGAGACAATTAGAGAGGTCTTTCATGACGGCATCATCTTGCTGTGACCTTTTTTTAATTCTAAAAATGCAACAATACTGGTATAATTTTGGAACTCGAGAAGTAGGGACAGAATGGGCACTTAGTCTGTGGTCATGAAGATCTGGGCCTTGTGACCCCCCTCACTGAAAATGAAATTGCTACTGTCAACCCATCTCTGGCAGACGGCACCTCTCATTGATTTTATACATAATTCAGGACAATTGACAGCCTTTTGAGGACAAGCTGGAGATTGATGTGTTATGGAGGCTAAGTTACTTCTCCCTTCTGGAAAAGAGGGTCCCTTGAGGCCACAATTTATGTTTAGTGGTTTCCCAGTTGGGATTATGAAAAAGTGGGGCTACATTCTGGCTGATGTGAAGATACAGTGCAGTAGTGGCACAGTAAAAAACTGCCTCCACTGAAATTATTATTGTTATAGGATAGTCAAAACCCCCTTTTTCTTCCTCTCTCTTGCCCCAAACTTTATTAAAAGAAATTAGAGTACCTTACCCATGTTTAGTTTTGCATATACAGTACTAGATGTTGTTGGGGTTGGGGTTGTTCAGCCTGGAGAAGAGAAGACTCCGGGGCCACCTTATAGCGGCCTTCTAGTATCTGAAAGGGGCCTACAGGAAAGATGGGGGGGGACTTTTTACAAGGGCATGTAGTGATAGGATGAGGCGTAATGGCTTCAAACTGGAAGAAGGGAGATTTAGATTAGATATTAGGAAGAAATTTTTCACTGTGTGAGGGTGGTGAGGCACTGGAACAGGTTGCCCAGAGGAGTTGTGGAGACCCCATCCCTGGAGGCGTTTAATACCAGGCTGGATGGGGCTTTGGGCAACCTGGTCTAGTGAGAGGTATCCCTGCCCATGGCAAGGGAGTTGGAACTAGATGATTTTTAAAGTCCCTTCCAACCTAAACCATTCTATGATTCTATGTATTGTCTGTGCAATCAGCTGGCAGACCAGCCATGGTAAGCCAAATCAGCAGAAAAACTGCTGGGAAAATAGTGCAGCTTCCTTGCTGATGATTTTCTGCCTTTTTCACCAGTTGTATTTCTCAAACAAATGAGCAGCTGTGGGATAAACCTGGGCATAAAACTGAAATGTGTCCATTTTCTTTAACTGTCCGGGTCTGAGCTTCCACCACGGCTCCTGGATGGTTATGATGGGATCTCTCAAGGGTAAGAGCAAATGCACAAGCACTTCTGATGAAGCAGCTGCTAATCCCCAACCTTGTCCCCACCACATGAATTTGTGTATTGGCCTCACAGTGCCAGGGGCAGGCAAATGTGAAATACTAAGCCTAAAGGTACATATTTTTCATCACCGTCTCATAGAAAATCTTTTTAGCCCAAGAAGTGCCACCTCTGCCAAACAGCCGGTGCACAGCTTTCATCATGGTGCGCTGGTTTTGGCCATGAAGATGGTCTCTGGCCACCATGTGCCTCATGCAGATTCAGAACCAGAACAGAAAATTCTGTTCCTGACCTGGACATTCCCAGAACTCCCAGTTTGCTGGAGGGGTTCTGTTTATTTCAGAGTACTAGCAAAAATATCTCTGCTGTTTGGGAACAATAGTAGCTGAAACCCATTGTTCTATTTTCTTTTTTTTGGTTTATGATGTGAATCAGTGATGAACACAGTCTCTATTCGTTGATGGTATGCAAAATTCTGTACATGTAAGAAACTATTCTTACAGCTTAATCAGACAATTAGATGTTTTGTCACTGTCTAGCACTGTTTAGTATAATGTAATTTGAATGACAATATGGCAGCTCTTTCCAGCAAACTTTACAGGCTGCTTGTTGCGAGCCACGAGTTAACTTTAATTGGGTGTCCTGAGATTTACTACAAGGAAAGTAATAACTTCTGTACAATTGCAAGAAGCTACATCTTTTCACTGTTGTCGGTGTTGTAAATAAAGGCTAATTTTTCAATGGATTCACTCTTTCGCCGGTGATCAGGTTTACCAAAAGAGGTGTAACTTGATCTCATAATGTCTGGAAACTCTGTAATATGCAAACACATTGGTGATCCAAGTGGCACTGTGTATGAATGAGTTCTGACAAAGCAGAACTACATTTTGAAATAACAACATGAATTTTATTGAAACGGCAATGAGTTGTTTGCCCTTTTATTTAGCCTTTATGATAGCAAATATAAATGATTTGGCTTGCCAGTCAGACCTAGAAGTGGGGAGGGGGAAAAAACCAGCCCAAAACCTCAGTGTAATTTTGAGTCAAATGATGTTTGGATCAAACTCAATACAATTTATTTTTATATACTGTCCTCCATACAGAGTATTACAAAGCAGTTTACAGGGAGAGTCAATCATCACAAGCTAAAGGGAAAAGGAAGGTTCTAAAAGTAAGAATAATTCAGTAGCTGGGAGGAATCATGATTTTTTTTTTATTTGAGTTCTGAGAGAAAATTTCTAGGTAAAACACTATTTTTTCCGTCTTTTGGTACGTGAAGTACGGTATTCAGTTGTGTCAGGAAAAGGCACATTCATTTTAATGACACCACCTCTGAATGGTTCATCTTGTCAGAGGCATGTCAGTGTCCCCCAACTTCAGATCTGGACATGGACTTCTTGCCGTGATTTGGAAAGAGTATTGCTGGGACAGAGCTTCATGCATTCCAAGATTTTTTCCGTTTTGTTTTTTTGATAAAAGCTGGTATCCTCAAAATAGGACCAACTTGGTCCATTTTGAAGTTGAGTTAAAAAGGTTAGAACCAAATGCTGTGATAATATTCTGGTTATATGTATGTGAACACACGTATACACACACAGATGTTATATATTCTACTATTTAATATTTCATATATTGGAGCAGATTCCCCTATCTCTTGTTTCTTTTTTGCATAGCTACTGAAACCATTCAGGCTAGCCTAATTTACACTAGCTGAGAATTTTATTAATTTAACTTACTTTATATTTACAGGTATCAATCAACTAGTAGTTCTGAGCATGTGGTTTTAGTGACGCGTGATGGAGAAGGGCCATCACAGTGAGTCCAGCCCCAGAATGATGGGTACCCATGTACCCATTCTCAAGGCTGACTGCCCCTCCAGACTCTCATGGGCACCCAAATACACAAAGTGGTTTCCAGACCTGCAAAGCACTCCAGGCAAACCAGAATTTTTACTTGATGGCTTTTCTTTAGCTGACAAAGTCGTTCCCCGAAAGAGCAAAGTAATCCCTACTGAACCGTACTACATTGACTGAGAAGTCTTAGTCTTACTGTCTTACACTGACAGCTCAGCCTGGAATATACCTCAAGAAACAAGAGGGAAATGGATGTGAACACTTTTTTTTTTTTCTCTTTGGCTTGCACTGGGAGTAGCCCCAAAGCTCCCAAGCAGCACATTAGTGGACAATAATTCCCAGCTTAAAAGCTTAACCAAACCAATCATTTGTTGCTGGCTGGATTCTTCAAATTCTTCCAACAGTTGTGTGTATGAAGTGTTCTGTTGAAGAATTTGATGCATGAGTGTCAGCCTGGCAGGGAGACAGGGTCCTACCATAGCCTGGAAGCTGTTCAGTCTTTGGGGAAGGGAAAGGAGGTGTGAAGTAGTAGGGGTCAATTACAGACCCACTGTAAACAGAGAAAAGGAAAAGGAAGAGTCATATAGCTATACACACTGATGGGTGTACAGCAAGGCAGGGTACTGCCTCTTACATAGCTTTTGTCAAGGCAGGACGCAGCCCTCCACGCTGCACCCTGGTGAGCTGCTTTATTTCAACATGTGAGTTGGAATGCACTTTATTCTCACCGACTGGAAGTATGTGGTAGGATATTGCAATAGAAAACTGTTGGTCTAGTTCACGGAAGAGGCAAGAAGATGCAAAATGCCTTCTCTTTAATGTGGGTGGTATGAAATGCTTTTGTCATGCATTCATTAACGGTGTCATTTTAGGAAGCGCTGACTCTAGGAGATGCTAGGCCTCAAGCTCCTTTCAAGAATACTTTTAAAGATTATTGTGATTCCATTCATCACTTTTCTAAATGACGACCTCTAGCCACACAGTTTTACACAAGCGTAACTTCACAGTCCTTAATCCTCATTACTGCAAGGCAAAAGCTGAGCCCATGACTGTCCATGTAAAGAATGATGGTGACCCAAGACTTAGATGGTATGTGATATTGTGTTACAACACTTGCGGGTTACTATAACACCAGCTTCTGGATATTAAATCTATTCCTAGTTCAAGCATTTTTTCTGCTAAAAGCAATAATTGCCTCACCCTCCAAATTGCCCTTCAGCCTGAAGGTGCTAAGATTTTTTTCATTCACACGTTTTCACTTAAAAATATGGGTGTCTATTGCAAAAGCTTGCAGTGCTTAGGAGACAGAAATGTTTGACTGTAAAAATCAAACAAGAGTGTGCTTACGATGAACTTTCTAGTTCAGAAACTTCAGAAATTTACCACAGCCTCATATGTGCTCTGTAGCCACCCAGATCCTGTAAGGCCAAAGGTGCACAAATAAGCACAGGTTACCTCCATTCGCTTCTGCCACCTATTTACTCTTCCAACGTTTCAGCCCTCACTTCTCTGCCTCCTACTACTTCTTTGTATTTCAGACTTGTGAACTTCCAGCTTTATCTGATGCGTCCAGTACAAACAGGTCTTTAGGAAGCTGGTAGGGCTGTGAATTACTTATTCAGGAGGCCAATTCTTCTTGGCCTAACAAGAAAACAAGACATTCATTAACTGGCTCTCGTTCTCAGCCTGCTACTTTTCTCTTAAGATTTAGGTCACGGTATTTTGATACCAATGATAAAAAATTGGCTTTCTAAGATTTTCAGAGCAGAGATTCCCCTGCAGCCCCTGGAGAAGACCATGGTGAAGCAGATTGTCTCCTGCAGCCCACGGAGGACCACAGTGGAGCAGCTGAACATGCCCTAAAGGAAGCTGCAGCCCTTGGAGAGGAACCCTTGCAGGAGCAGGTTTTCTGGCAGGGTCTGGGGCCCATGAGGCACCCATGCTGGAGCTATCCTACTCCATTTTTAATTGGCAATAAATTAAATTAATTTTCCCCAAGCTGAGCCTGTTTTGCCCGTGACAATAATTGGTGAGTGATCTCCCTGTCTGTATCTTGACCCTGTGTTATTTTCTCACCCATCTGTTGAGGAGGGAGAGTGAAAGAGCAGTTGGGTGGGCACCTGGTGGCCAGCCAAGGTCAACCCACCACAAAAGCGCACCACAAATAATATTTGAGTGGCAGTATCACTGCATCACTAATTTTTCAAAGCATATATAGAAACAAACACACACTTGTTCCTTAGTTTTCTCAGCTCTGTGCAGCACAAATGGAGAAATACCCTAGGAATTTTGCAACCTCAAGGATTTGAGAGAGAAGAGGCCAAAGAAAAAAACCCTGAAGGGAAGTTGATGAAACAGAACCAGGGGATTGAATAGGGTTAAAAAAACAGCAAGTGGTTTAGAGCTTTAATGAGGAAAACAAGCCTCTGGTTCAAAAGCAACTGCTTTCTTGTCCATTTACAGAATAATCAATATCTCATCCTAAAACATCTGTGAGCAGATATAAAAAAGAAAGAATGCTTTATTCTAGAAAAGATTTGCTGACCAAGCCCAAGCTCCATCAGAAATGGAAGCATAAATAACTACAGAATATTGATAATGATTCTTAGGGAAAAAGAGCTGAATAAACACCACTGAATAAAATGTAAAATTGCATTTTATCTTTCTGTTTTCTTGTAAACCTCTGTGCTAGCAGACATGAACAGTGTCTGCCTCTAGCATTTGATCAGAATTCTTTCTCAGTCAGCCTTTTTTTGTTTGCATCCCTTATTTTAAGCATAATTATCAGACTGATAAATATGTGCGTCAAGCATAACTTTAGCAGAGCCTGTGTTCGGAATTACTGTGGGATTGGTGCTTTTAGGGAACAGAAACAATTTAGGACCAGAAAATGAACATGTTTCGCTGAACAGATTATCTTTTTCAGCTAATAATAGTTCATATCAAATACCATATTGTGAAAGATAGAGACCAACTTGCACACTCTCTGTAAAAAAGAGTGGAAAATGTTCCCTACAGTACTCACATATTATGAAATCGATTTTGCCTTAAAGGACAGTTTCAGAGGAGTTTCAGTGCTAAAGTAGGTCTGTACGTTGCTGTGCTCCTTATATATTTATATCACAGTGAGCAGTACAAGGACCCAACAGTGCTCCCATTTCAAGCCCTGTGTAAAATTAGGCTTAAACTCACAGTAATGATAATGGACAATGAATTGTTCAGATTCAGAGAACTGTTGTCTTGAAAGTTCCAGTTAGACCCTATAATACATACAGCAGCTTAAGCCAAGCATCTAACTCTTGCAGCAGGTCAAGGTAGTCTCCCTTTGGAGCTCCATTATAGAGTGCTGGTCAATCTGCTTTCCAGCTCCACAAAGCAAGGCTCACTTTCCACACCAACACCCCAAAAAATATCTTCTCCTCCTCAGTACCACAGACTTTCCTGAAGGCAAGCTCAGCTTTGGCACCTTTAGGAAGAGTTCGGGCTGCTACTTGCATGTGTCTCAGGGAGAGACAACTTTATTTCCAAGAGAAAAAGATGGGCTGTCTGAAACAACATGCTTTATTTGGTGAGCTCAAATCCTGTACACAACCTGACGATGGACACCATGATGGGATAGCAGGGTGGCAATCAGCCAAGCAGCAGCTAGCTCCCTGTTTCTCATCTAGCGCTCCTTCCCTCCGTTTTTTGTTGTGTCAGATCAGCAGTGGCAACAGCTGCTCAATAGTGCCTTCCAACCCCCTTAGTTCCTGCAGCATTGAGCTGGCCGATGGTGCCAGGTGCCGGGGTTGAGGTGCTCTTAGGTGGTGAGAGCGCTGAGCTGAAGGCTACCTAACAAACATGAGAACAACAAGTTTCTGAGAGCGCCTTGTGTTGGCTACTCACAGATCCCTTTTGTATCTCAAAAACAATTGGTCTTAAGCTGCTTGCTCTAAGGAGTACAACATTTTCAACCCAAGCCATTCACAGGGCCACTGGGCTCACATATTGTATGTAGAGGCTTTAATGGTCCAGCTGCAAAATCTTGGACAGGCCTGAGTTGCAAGATTGAAAAAAAAAAGAAATTATTTTGAATGTACTAAAATCACATACAGAACTATCCTTTGGAAAGCCTCAGCTTCTCCCTTGGGTGGGTAAGGACACGAGGTAGTTTAGTAAGAGGTACTATATGTTCTCAACCACCAGGAAACTGTCCTCAAGCTTGTATACCTGATTTAAAACATTTTAGTGTGCTGCAGAAACATGGAGAATATACAGCAGTGCTCTCCCTGCTCCAAAAGTTTTTTTCAATCTATGTAGGTTACATTCAGAAGCTGTACATGCTTCTGTTGTGTGACCATACAGACTATGTTGCTGCACATGTTTTCCAATTATCCAACTTCTGTGGGAACAGAAGGTCAGCAGACCATTCTAGATAAATATTTTTGTCACCCCGTGCATGATAACTAAGCTTGCCAAAGGGTATACAGGCATGATTTCATCATCAGTCTTGGAATGACAAGGTTCTCAAGTGCATGGAGCTCATGACATGCTGCTTCAATGATAGGGGCAGAAGATGAGCATTGACAAATGGAGCAGAGAGTGATATTTTGATTGATCATTTGCATAGGAGCTTATTGGTGAGGCCTGAGAACTTTGACAAGATGCAAATATGAAGATATAGAATTCGAACTAAAAAATTTATGTTTCTGTTGCAGCTCAGGGTAGATGGAAGAGCTTTGAACAGTACAAAAAGACTTTAAAGTCTCTAAGAAGGGAGTAATTCCAAATGCAATAATAAACTAATTAAGCACTATTAGAAATACAGTGAAACCAGCACTGAGCACTGCCTCCCACAGGCAACCCACTGTCTTAAATAAGCACTTAAATAATCCCCATGTGGATTTCAGTACAATTTTGTCTGACCTTTATTTAAAGACCACCAACAGGGCAATTGATTATGGTTGGTCAACCTATGTGAATTGCTCTAACCTAAAGTCAGTTCTCTTTATTTCTTTGCCTACTTTATTCCTCCTTATTTTTAAATGCACTTATCCTTTTAGGGGATTTGTTTCTTCATCAAAATCTGCTGTATTTTTCTATCCTCCTGTGGCTATTGGTCTCCTGTTTTGTTCTCCCCAAAGCTTTTGTAGACAGCTCCTGATGTTTAGAGGTTTTTTTCTTTGTGTGTATCGGCTTTTAAAACCAAAATCTTTGCTGGCTGTCCTAAAAATCAGTCAGTACCTGTTCAAAAAAAATGCAGGATCGGATTCACTCCCTGTATAGCCACAGTCACATTCAACGTATCTTGGAGGTGGATTTTTTTTTTTTGTACTGTAAGTGTCGTTCCCTAGCACTGCTGCCATATCTGGGCCAAGAGTTGCGTATCTGTACCGAAATCGACAGAGATAAGGGATTTCATCCTTGAATGTGCAGCTCTGCCTTTTAGAGCCTGCAGGATCTGTAGTTTTGAATAAGGACTGCAAGGTCAGATGAGCCAAACTGAAAACATAGGCATGGCTGTGCATGGCCAGCGCAGTCATTCTGTTCCTGGATTTGCCCCTCTTTAAGAGCAAAAAAGATAGCCCTTCCCTCCAATAGCAAATATTTTTACGAACTTAACAAACTGCTGCTGACAGCCATAGCCACCACTCACAAAACAGATCTGTCAAAAGGTAAGAGATTTTGGAGTAATAGTTCTTCAGTTCTAATTCATACCTTTAAAGAAAAGGGATATATACAGCTGCTTTGCTGTCAAAGACATGAAGATTTGGAAGGTATTTTTTTTCCTCCCACATTTAGCATATGCTTTAACCATGCATAAGACTTTTCCAGGGTGGAGGCAACAAGAGAGGAGGAGGAGGGGCAGGGAGAAGGCAAAATTGTCTTCCTTTCTAAGATACAATCTGAGGTGATTATAGAAATACTCATGTTAGCTATACATATTTTTGAAGATAAGACCTGTTCATATCAATCAAAACAGAGTGGCAGCAGCAGAGTGAATTTGCTTCAAGTAGTTCTGCTTTGCAGAATCTGATGGAGCCCTTTGATATGTTTGTTCAATTGTAGAAGGGCCCTAATGTCATAGGCACAGCTGGTTTCCCAAATCAGCTATCACACACAACAGTGGGGGGCTCTCCTCCACTGCAGGTGCCTCTAAAATCAGTACTACAGGTCTTCCAAAGGCCACAGATTTCCTGTGGGCCCCTGACCTCTCCCATTTTACCTCTGTCTTACTGAGCTGGTAAATAAACTGTTCTTAACGTTTCTTTTTTAAGCTTAGTGACTAACTTCCAGCAACTGGTGATTCCAAAAAAATAACACCTTGGGAAGCAGCCCCTTTGAAGGAAGACAGTGCAAGTCTACTAATGGTAAGGGTAAGTTAAGAGTGGTGGTGGAACCAGGAGAGACCTGGCCGAAGAGGCAAAGGCGCTGAATGACATCCAGGTGCCGCAGAGTTAGTCATCTGCAGAAACGGAGCGGTGGGAGAGGCATGGGAAATTCCAATGTTCTGCTTTCTGAGCTGATGTTAACCTGTTATACCCAGCAGTAGATGTACTAAAGCATTTCCACTGACACCAATGCCAACCATTGCATTGCCTCCAGTGCGAATACAGCTGGGCACGTTTGAAAATCTTACCCTAGAAAGTAACATTTTGAAGCACATAATTTTGATATTTAAAAGCGTATTTTGTGGATGAGCAATCTTTATTTGTATCTCTTTGGGTTGCAAGGGTTGCAACTGCCTAAAACTGAAGCATTGCTAGTTTTCTGATAAGAGATTTATGACTACCTTCTTCTTAGGTTGACTGTAAAACGTCAGGAGAATTTTGGTCTCATTTTTCTGCCTTGAGCAAAACAGAAAACATAGAAATGAATATTTTAAAAGTTGCCTTTTTTATTTTAAAATTATGCTTATTGCAGGTTTGGGGGCAACATTTTTGGCAAGTCCTGATGGTATATGAATCATTTTGCACCTCCTTGTGTAACGTAAGGCAAAAGAAGAGATGGCTGTATGTAGTTTTATCTATAGCTGGTGATGGTCAATAGTTACCATAGAAAATAGTTTGTTTATACGTATGTGACAAACGTTAGCCGTTCTCCGCTTTATCCCCCATAACTAGTGCTGGTCATTCGCCAAGGTGTGATTATTTAACAGCTTAGTTGTGGGACTGGTGCAGATCCACACTATCCTAGATTGACTCTTTCTTGGCTTGGAGATGATAGACTGCAGCCTTGCAATGCAGGATCTATCCTCTCTAGAGCACAGCTAAAATTCCACAAGGAAGGAGTTAGGGACCACTGCCACTTGTGAAGAGTGGCAAGCTCAGGTGGCCGAGTAAGTGCAGCATGCAGAAATAGTGGCACGGGGAGTCTGTCAGCTGATACGGAGCTCTGAAGCACCTTAAGACACTGTATGCCAATTAGCCCTTAACCATATAAAGCCAGAAATCAACGACGAACCTTGGAGAGAGCCTGGGACATGCTCAAAGCAGGACTTTCAGACACAGGAAGGACAATAGGGTCTCTTTTCTGAAAAGTATTCTAGATGTAGTGTGGCATCGTCATCAACTAGGTAGATCTAAGAGTGCATTCAACAGCACATTTAGGAAGAGGAGCTTCTGCATGCCATGCAGCCACACTCTCACAGACTGCTTATACCTTCCCACCTGAAAGCTGCTCTTTGGAGTGTTGTTTTATCACTTCCTCCCAGCAGATGTGTAAATCCTACAGTCTGGTGTTCTGGCACAGGAGAAAGGACTAGAAGAAGAGGCGGTGTGGAGCACACTAGTCATTCAGTGGATATATGTGTCAGCAGCGGAGTGCATCAAAAATTATCTGTCTGGGAAGAGGCTTAAAAAGAATAGAGCTACTCAGGTGATCTGCAGCTCCCCACAAAGCTCTTCAGTCCCCTCCTCATGAAGCTGCAAAACAAAGAAGTTGCATCTTTGGGGTACGGGCTTGGGAATGAAATATGCTCAGGAGAAAAGGTTACAGAAGCCAGTGCAGTTGTTTCCAGCCTCAAGATGAAATATATCACGTGTTTTTAAGCAGACAGACAGAGCTAGTTTGTAAGAGGCCTTTCTTGGCACTCAGAGGCAGGGCCCAGATTGTGACTGCCATTCTAAAATGCTGCAACACATAATAATAAATCTTAAGCACAGAAAAACTGCAGTAATCCATATTACTTGTGTCATCTATATAATGGCCACTTACAAGGCCAGAAAATTGTAGTAAAGATGGCAGGTTTGCCAAGTTCTTCAGAATTAACATCCGCGTATTCTTAACTCTCAAGCATAGACAAAAATGTCATATGTGGCAAAAAGTAAATAGATACATTGCACTAAAAAGTGGTCATCAGCCTCTCCAGAAGCACTCTAGGCTAAATCCAAGATGGAGATGGCATAACCTTCACTAAGGACAGCAGCCCAATTCACAAACAGGGTTCAAGCTAGGTATAGCAAGCTCTTCTGAGTAGTCCTAAGTAATGTTTATAGGCATTGTTATTACAGTAACAGAAGAATCAAACTGTAACAAAGAAATGTTTCTTAGCTTAAAAATCCCCTCTGATTTGTAGTGCTCTCCTAGCTAATCACCTGACAGTCAAGGTGGGAGTATCTGTGAAGAAGATAATTTGTTTGAACTAGACAGCTAGAAAGGTTTGGCAGAGGGGGAAGGTACTTTGCTGACTGTCCTTGCTTTTGTTAAGTTCAAAGCAAGAGAGATGCATCAGGTCATAGAGCTGATCATATGCTGTTAACGTCTTTGTAACAAAAATGGAGTCAGAAGGAAAGGCAGGCTTCACATGACTTTCTCAGCCACCTACCCAATTAAAACCGGGCTAGTTAAAAAAAATCATCAGACATTCACTCTAACAGCTGTAGACACTTGAAAAAAATTCAGTGTGATCCTAGTACTTTAATCATACTATTGATCTCCCTTTATCTATGCCATTGTTGTATTTTGGATTCACTTTTTTTCTGTGGGTTTCTTTTTTTCTTTTTTTTTTTGCACAACCTGCTAAGTTATTCCATCCAGCATTTGCATGAAATACAGAGGGCCAAGTCTATGCCCTTTTGTACAGCTACAGACAGCCCACACAGAATTCAAACGGCCGTCATTTTTGCTGGTCATGTCATGTGTGGGTGGCAAGATGTAGAAATAACCCTTACAGGGTATTCTCCCTAAGTCAACACAGGATGGAACTGGAGACCAAAATAAATTGATAAGTTCTATCTAACATTTCTGAGAAAAAAAACTATAATAAATTACAAAAATGACATCGCAGGAATGAAGATGGCAAGTGAATAACTGAAAGAAATTGGTTTAGTGCAACTGATTCATGTTCCTAACTAAGAACTATTTCACTGTTTCACATTTTTGGCACAAAGAAGTCTTTGTTAAACATCCGGATCACCTACTCCTTTGATTAAGTTCTGAGAGCTAGCAGTACATATTTGGTGGCATTTTTAATGAATCCTCTAGCAGACCACAAAAGATCAAAACCAACAAGTAAGATAGTTTTAGGAGGAGATTGTTCTGTCATTTCTACATCACGTAGAAGATATCAGAAAACAAAGCCAATTTGAGAATAGTCCTCCTCCCACTAAAGCACCAAACAGGGCCTGAAATTATTCACTTTAAATTCAGTGAAAAAGCCCCATTACCTTTAATGAGTTGCATCAAGTTCCCACTGTGGTAGTCACTAAAATGTCAATATTTACAGTTGCCACCAAGAAACATCAAACTGTCACAGCAATCCCCTTTTGATAATGCAAATCTTGCTCTCCTTGGTTAACACCACATGGTAAGTACAGGGAATAGCAGTCACAGTAGGGATAACACAACGTTTGATGAAATCCAGGCACTGAAATCCACAGTGCTTTTCTCTTCAGAGGCACTCAAACTGCAATAGGTCTACAGTGGCACAGTAAGTAACTCCCACATCAACCTCTATTAGATAAAATAATTAAGTCTACATCAATGATTTGGAATAACAGACCATTGTCACAGGATCGGTGTTATGTGCTTTGAAGAAGAAAGGACCTGAGCTGCACCATGCCATTTATTTTCCATAAATGCTTTGGCTTTGCTGTGCTATTCTTGCATCCGCAGGAGCCCATTATCCTGGAGAATATTCTGTTCTATTTACAATTATCTCTTAATTATTTCTGTCCTTTAAGTAGCCACTACTTTGAGGATTTTTCATTTTGTGATGCAATTTTCTTCACTGAAGCTCCTTTAACTTTCACTGACAGGAGTGCATTTTCATGTTAACCCTTGCAAGTACCCAGCGATACCACCTAGGAGTCAACAATCTGGTGGAGTTTCACTGGCTGCAATAGGATGATCACTGTACAGAGTCACTGCTTGGGAACCAAGTGATTTGTATTTAAGCAGTCAGCAGGGACAATAGAAGTCCCAGGACTCAGAAGAAATTAGTAGATTTAGGCTTTTCCCACATGCTGTGTTCTCAATAATACGAGCTTTCACTAAAGGAAAAAAAAAAAAAAAAAAAAAAAAAGCCCAACAAAACTTCTAGCCCTTCCAATCGCAAAAATAGTCTTGGCTATGTAAATCCCATCACTGCTGTTTTGTTGAGTCTGCAGCCAGCCAGACTGAAACAATGGCACCCAAAGAGCCCACAACTCCCCGGTTGCATCTTAATGGGCTGTTTGTTAACTTCAAAGCTGACCATTTAAATGCTAACATTATTAGGCGAGTAATCCAAAACATAAGCACCCAGCTTGAATCATTAGCATTTAATTACCTAACATTTTCTCTTGTTTAATCTACAACGCTGTGCAAACTGGTCTTAATTTTTGTTTTGAGCAGTGGAGCACTCACGTTTATGTCTCCCTGTATGGAGACCCATGGTCTCGTGGAGAAAAAAAAAAAAAAAAAAAAAAAAAAAAATATTTGGGCTTGCAAATACATGGGTCTTTTAATGCCACGAACAAAGCAGTTTTGCTCTAAAGTTTTCTCGTTATTTATTGGATTTATTTAGGTTACATCTATTGACAGGGATCCTTGTTACCTGCTCTGGACAAGGACTGTTGTTGTTAAGAAGCAAGTGAAGATTTAGGTGCTAATGAAAGAGTTCAGAGTCGTTTCCCCTCTTCTTCCTTTGAGCAAATGGGAAAAAAAAAGAGGAAGTTTTTACTGCTTTTTCAAGGTAGTGTAAAGGTCACTGACAATAGCTCCCCTATAGATGCCAAAGTATGACATTTTGCCTGAATACAACAGAAACGTGATAAGCTACAAAAAAAATTCAAATTCCTTTCTAGATAAAGCTGTTTCTAAACGTGACTTGTTTCTTAAAATACAGCATTTAACTCTTATCTTAGGATCTTACCCGAAGCTTAGAGCATGTCTCCTGAATATAAAAGACTACAAAAAGATGAAGTAACATTATTCATGTAAAATACATACAACAAGACCTCGACAAAAATAATCTAATATCTATAAACTGATGATTAAAGTAAACACACGATTCAAAGCTGCAGTTTTTAACAGCTGAGTCCAAGTCAGGAGTACGAGAAGCTGGATATTTCATCCAAATCCACAGATAGATACTCCCTCACCAAAGAATAATCCTCAAATTCCTTTTTTATTACAGAGGGGCTCCTTGTTGTGCATTTCGGAGGTGGTGGTAAGCCCCCACCAGTGCTGGAAGCGCACCTGCACTCAATAGGCAAGGTTTTCCCCAGAGAATAATTCAGATTTTCCTGGGCAAGGATTCACATTCGAGGCACTACTACAAAAAACTATTCTTATTTATGTTGCTGCTAGAAACACAGAAGCTGTGGGTCTTTAAGCAGTTATATTTCAGTGACTAAAACCTGGATGAGTGTTGCCAAGAACCTAAGCAATTACCAGCTTTGTGAACAAAAATTTTGCTAAACAAGCCATGTTTTTTACCTCGATCTAAGATGTATTGTCTATTCTAAAGAAAAAGCATAAGAAAACACCAAACCTAAGTTTCATTTCAAGGTAAATTCACCCAGACCAACCCCATTCCCCACTTGATGTTAAGCTTAGAGTAAATTTACCTGGAAGGGAATATAACACAACTTGTTCTCACTGTATTCTTTACCTCAGGGTGGCCCATTTGTATTCATTTCCCTGCAGTTAGAAATACAACTTTTTGGCTGGGAAGAGAAGCCCTGAGGTAGATGGATGTTGTGATTTAACCCCAGCTGGCAACTGAGTACCACGCAGCCGCTTGCTCACTCTCCCCCAGTGGGATGGGGGAGAGAATCAGAAAAGTGAAAAAAAAGCATGGGTTGAGATAAAGACAGTTTAAGAAGTAAGGCAAGAGCTGCTCATGCGAGCAAAGTGAAACAAGGGATTCGTTCACTACTTCCGATCGGCAAGCAGATGTTCAGTCACCTCTAGGAAAGCAGGGCTCCAACACACATAACTGTTACTTGGGAAGACAAAATGCCATCACTCCAAACATCCCCCCCACTTCCTTCTTCTTCCCCTGGTTTTATATATTGAGCATGATGTTGTATGGCATGGAATATCCCTTTGGTCAGTTGGGGTCAGCTGTCCTGGCTGTGTCCCCTCCCAACTGTTTGTACACACCCAGCCTACTTGCTGGCAGGGCAGTATGAAAAGCAGAAAAGGCCTTGACTGCTGAGCAACAACCAAAACCACCAGTGTGCTATCAACACCATTCCCATCCCAAATCAAAAACATAACACTGTACCACCTGCTAGTAAAAAAGTCAACTCTATCCAGCTGAAACCACAATGGACATATCAAACTTATGTATGCAGAAGAACAAAGCTCCCATGAGGCACTTCTACATGTATTTTTTACATGATATTTTCATACAGAGACTAATCTATGGAAGATGATCTTCTATAAAGCCTGTAAAACTCCATCCATTCACCATTATGCAACGTTAGTGTGTGAGCACTGCATTGATCCATGGTGAAGAATTGCATAAAGGACTGTTCTCATCTCTGGACAAAGAAAGCACTACTGGACAGATTTACCATCCAAAAGAGTTCTGAGGTGGAACTGCCAGCGATCCTTCAAGTCACCCAAAAAAGGTGAAAAAGGTCACTATAAAAAAATTGGGAAAAAAGACATTGAAAGTGGTGACTGGAGGACTGGAGTTTGGACTGTCTGAGTTGTCTCAGACAGGCAGAAGTAAAGCAAAAAGGATGGGGAGGTACAAGCTAGCATCCTAAGGACAGGACAGCAAACTGACTAAAGTGTACTTTGTCCCTTGCTGACTGCAGACCTTTTCCTTTCTCTCTTTCATAACAAGCAATCAGAAAAACCCCTCCATCATTCTGTAGCAAGTTACCCTGGGTGGCAGTCCCTTCCTCCATTCCCAGGCATGGCTTTCTAAAACCTCTTGTGTGTTTCTCCAGGTGAAAATGTGGACTGAACTTTGCAAACTTATCTCAAGCCTTGGTGGTTTCACACCGGTTTGACCATTTCCATTACACTGACATTTTCAATCCACTCTTCTCTAGACACAGTCATGGGAATTCTATGCATCATCTTGTTGAAGCTGTAGATAAACATAATGTTGCAATGCAGTAATGGAGGGTACCAGCAGATGGTGACATATGTAAATTTCTATAAGGACTATGTGCAACGAAAGAGTCTTTAGAAGGCGCAGACACTTTACGTACTTCTGCTCCCATTTCTTGTAATGCTCAGGGAAAAAGAAAATCATCTTCCTTTCATTATTTCTAACTTGGCCTGTTACAGCTGGTGGCAGCTGTTTGGGGACTTTTTTCTACCACTCAGATAATTTTGTTTGGCATTGATGCCTCAGTAGCTGCTGCAAACCATCTTGGAAACTCCTACAGAGTGTATCTACATTACGCTTTTTTGTTGAGGGTTTTATTTTTTCCTTTGGAGAAGTTATTACCAAGTGCACTGTTTACTGTTTATTGGCGATATCACAGGGGAACCAGAATGCAAAATAGATGGTTGTAATAGCCACAGGGTAGCATACTGGGGGCTAGCAGAGGAGAAATGCTAATTCCCATTGCCATTTCCTGGCCCAGATGGTCAGGACTTCAGTACATGATGGTTTGAAATGCTATTATGAGTACAAGCTAATATCGATTCTACAGAGAAGACTTTGGCAAATCTATTACCAGCTCTTTTAAATTGCACCTCACTAACAATTTAGGGTAGCCGTTCATCCAGAGAAGAGAAATACAGCTCTGGGCTTCCTGAACTCTTCTCTGAGTTGACCTTAGGAGGGAAAAACTTTGCAAAGTCACATTAGTTCTTTTTCTTGGCAAGAATGAACTGCAGATCTGTTCTGCAGCAATCACTTGCTCAAACAGCAACCCTGTCCTTGTACCCCATACAGATCCAGCTCCCTCATTCAGTGAGAAAACACTTGTGGCCACAGAAAGTGTCACTGCACCAACTATTTATTGTAGCTCATCCACTGGAGGCTTTCACCTTGAAATAGAAAGGGCCATGTGTTGCCACTCCACGTCTCTCCAGCAGTCCAACCCTTCCTCTCTGGTGGATCAGATGAACACGTAGGACTGTGACATGGGTGCCACTGACATACAGGAATGTTCTCTGAGGCTTTGGGGGTGGACAGCTGGAGGGCAGGATGGGTAACTGGAGGCACCAATTACACCCCTGTTGTAAAACTGGTCCCAGCTCATCTATTGAGCTTTGTGAGGCTGTGGTGGTGCTGCCCATGGGGTTGTTCTTTTGTGTTAGCACCAACTGGTGCCATTCAAAAACAGTGAAGGAAATAAAGCAAGTAGACTGTGGTAGGGGAGGAACCAATAAGAACTGCGGAACTAAAGGAAGGTTTGTATTACTACCAAGCGTTGTCTCACATATTTAGACTAGGGAGAAGAATAACTTAAGGACAACCAGTGAACAATCGGAATAGACTAAGGCAGTATACAACACTAAAGCCACCAGAACAGAGACAATTTTGCTCCCAGACGTGGTCAGAATCATCAGCACACCCACCCCATGCACAGCCCTAATGTGATTCAGACTGATTTGAATTTGCTTTCCCCTAGCCAGGCCAGCTTTCACTGCCCCAAAAAGTGGTCCTTTTCCAGTACTAAACTATATTAGCCCTACAGCTCCCAGCTATAAGCAAGAGGCATTCTCAAAGCTCCACTTCTTTCTCCTTAAGTTCCTAAATCATGCAGCCTCCTTCAGGCTGCACTTCATTTGGTAAGACTATGTGAATAGCAGGTCTTCTCCATTTCTAGGTAGCCCTAGAAGCTGCATGTGTTTCTCCCTTCAAGAGCTGGGATGAGCCAACCACTGCAGCCAATTTAGCACAGTATTAAAAGGTTTAAAAACCTGGTCTTAAACACTTGTAAGCTGTGAGGAAATTCAAATTTAGAAGCAAGCACAGTGATCTAAACCCATCCCTTTCATTTTGGAATGAGTCATTTTCAATTCTTTGGGATTAAATTTTCCTTACTAATACAGAGTGTATACTTACAGCTCTGGGATTATTCTGTCTGGGATGATGTTTTCTTGCAATGCAATGGCTTACAATCTCCGTATCTCTAGTTTGACTGCCCCTAAATGCCATTCACGCATAAGGCCATTGCTACATAGCATGTGTTGTTCTGGCTAGCAAGCTCTGTGTCCATTATCGCTGATATTTTTGTACCACTCATCATGATTACAACAGCTCTAGATTATCTTGAGCTTTTGCCTGAGTGTATCATTTTCCTGCGTCAAAAGCTTGTTGTTTTCCATTTATGACCCTTATAGTGCATTTGGAGTTGGGGTATTTTTGCTGCATAGCATTGGGAACAAAGATACGTACATACACAAAGTTGTTTGCCTGCAACAGGCGGGTCATTGAAGAGAGACATGTCCTGTTATGAGGTTATGGAGCACTGCACTGCGGTCATCGTGTTGCCCCATTCAGAATAAATCAGAGAGGAAAATGTATAATTAGGAGCCCTGTGTGTATTCAGATGACTGTGCATAGATATTGATGCTGGAAAGCCTTGCAGAATTTGTAGTGTGAGTAGGAGTGTACTCTCCTCTTCAGATTGACCCTTCTTGCTTGGTAGGAATTGATTTGGTAGCAAGGCTGGCTTCAGGCAAAAATAAAGCAGGCAACTGCCTATACTGGGCAGCAAAGCAAGCCTCAGGAGGGGCTGAGCATTGCCCTGTTGGGCAAAAGCAGCATCACTGGCTGGACTAGGGGGTGTGAAGGTAAATGTGGCTCTGGAGAGAAGTAATTGGCAATGACAGGCAGGCTGGAGTTGTTAGCTGGGCCTGGCAAGAAAGAAGAAGGCAGAGAAGAGATAAGGGTGGTCACTGCCTGTGCTTCCCCCATGCCAACACCTGCCTGTTCCGCACGGCCTCACCCGTCTGTCCTGCGCTGCCCGGCCGTTGAAGTTCGCCTCTGCTGCTGACAAGCTGTGAGCCAGCTCTGTCCCACAGGCACAGAGCTGTCCTTCCCTTGAATGTAAAGCTCTGGTTCTCCTCCATCCTCGCTCGTAACTCTATGTCTGTGTTGTAAAGTATCAAGCCCCTCAGACCATGTTTTCTCTACCATTCTCATTTTCCCAACCTCTCCTTCACCACGTTACAGTGCCATCATGACAGCATACAGTGCACAAGAGCGTTGGCTTTTTCTATGCTGCATAAAGCATTGTCACTACTACTTAATTCCTGAGTTCAGAGCTCTGCTAAGGACCAAAAGCCCCTCCTTGCTGTGCTCATACATAACACAATGGCTTGAGAGGATATGGGTAGAGTGGGATAATTTTGAGATTAATTGCAGATCTAAATTAACCCTGCTTTTAGGATATGTTTGCACAATATGGCCAAGCTGATGTACAAGTTCCCCACTGACAAAAGGGAGGAGCCGTGGTAACCTTTCTTCTGATTGCCCCTTTCTCTGTCCTTTCTCTCCTTTCCCCTCCCCATCTCTGTCCCCAGCCAGCAGCTTTCCCTCCAGATTCCTTTACAATGGTTGATCTGATCTCAAATGAAACTGCTTCATCTTGTCCCTTTTTCCCATCTGATTGGGCTGGTGTGGCTTGCTGTGTGACTGACACAAGTATGAGTCACCTCAAAGTGAGCAGTGGGAGGGCATGGCTAGGAGCAGGATTGATGGAGATATTTGGGAGTGGAGCTGAACCTGCTCCTTTGGCGTATCTCAAGCCATATCATAAGGTCAGACCCTAACTGTGCCCATGAGCTGGGCAGAAGTCATGTTTTTTGTTTATTCTTCAGTCTGAGTATTTAATAGAACAATAGAGTCACTGGATCAGTTGGGCTGGAACAGACCTCAGGATGTCTTTCAGCCTGCTCGGAGCAGGGTCAAAGGGACCACTAAAGGTCCCTTTGGTTGAATGTGTGCCAATGGACTTCAAGACACCCCGTTTTGGTTGTAAGTTTTACCTGCTGACAATCTGTAGAGCATAAAAGTACCTAGACTGACATGAAAGGAAGCAAGTGGAATCAGCCTCCCTGCCATCCCATGAAAGACATCCCCTGTGTAAGTGGCACTCATGGCCTCATATTCTCGTTCTGAATCTTCAGGTTTTCAGAACGGTCCTCTTGGTACACGCTTTCTTCTGTAAGGTGTCCCTGGAATGCTGTTTTCCACAGTAACTCCTGGCAGGTTGAGCTGAGAGTAAATGCAAAGATGTTCTTGCCTCATAAATAGATAAGGCAAAGGATGTCAGGGAAGGGAAATATTATCTCCATTTTATAAAGGAAAGCTTTACTGAATCTTTTTCCCCTCCAGAGTCCCAGAGACCATATGCAGCAGTATAGCAATGGGGACACCAACCTCCTGAGGCTCAGCCCAGTGCCTTTCCTGTAAACCTATTTTTCTTCAAAGCTGTCATCTATGAGGATTTTGTTAGCTGCTCACAGCTCTGAGATTTGTTAGGGACTTTTGCCTAAGCTCATTCTCTTTCTTGAATACAAGAGTGCATTTGTTTCCTTGATCTGCTATCACACAATTTCTTTTTAAACAGAGCTTACTGTGCAATCTTATGTCAGCCTTTGCATTTGTTCTTGTGCCATGCATAGATTTTTCTTTGCCTGGTGCGCCTCCACGCACTTCATGCAGATTATAGCTGCTCTAGTTTGTGCTATCACTGCCTTACCCACCTCACTTTTAAAGCCATCTGCAATTCCATTAGAAATTATTCCTTCTACAGGAAGTTCCAACATCAATATGAAAGATATTTGAAAGGCTGTTACAAAGCAATCAGATGCCTTGCCTTCTTCTGCCAACTGTTGGGAACACATGGTGACCAAATGCAAAGTTTTCAAATGGGTGCAACAATCTTCTAATATTTTGATTGGAACATTCATTTTTTTCACTCTCTGCAAGTTCAAAGGTGAATGAATTATGTTAATCCTATTCTCCTGCACAGTGTGAGTTCAGCTTTTCAGCTTTTCCCCACTGGAGTCTTTTTTATTTCTCTTGTGCTGATGTGCGCTGAAATATTCTGTATGGTTTGTTCAGTATTTCCCTAGATGTCCTTCTAGTCTTAGCTGCTTGGGTGGATAATTTCAACCATTCACTGTTATTAGTTTCATCATTTGAAATCTGACATCCTTTGCCTATCCTCATTTACATTCTCTTTGCAACTGGTATAGGAAGAGATCCTTTTGACCTCTGCTGTTTGCCAAAGTTCATGGGCCTCAGAGCTCTATGTTAGGAGCAAAAATGGATGGCAGAGCTGGTTATCTTTGAGGTAACCCCTTTCTACTCATGTAGACCTTAATGTGGAAAGAATTAAACAATGTATTTGCTCACAGCTCAAAGTGGGTTTCAGTCAACACTCTGTTTCAAGGTCCTGATTTTTCTCAGGACAGCGTTTCTATTGAAAAAAGAAGTGGATGCGTGTTTGTCCTCATGTTGTTTCACAGATACCTCCACTTCAAACCAGCCATGCTCACCCACGTAAAATTTCTGAGTGGCTCCATCTTGCTATTTCTGGGGGGAGGCAGAGAGATCTGTGTTATGGCAAGAAAACAAGATGTGTTTTATCTGAGAGATATACAGTTTTATTATTACAAAGGAAGAGCAGCGACTGAATTCATCAGTGTTTGTGATATTTTTCCACCCTGTGACTATACTGTTGGTGCACCTTGAGCCCTTACCTTGGAGCACCTAGGTGCCCTTACTGGAAAACATCTACAGTACTGACTCTAAACTGCTAAAGTGCTGATTATTTTCCAGTAACTTGTCCAAAAAGACAGACAGGTTCTCCAGTGTTTCACTGAGAAGGAATCAGATGGAGTAGCTCCACTTTCTGCAGCCTTAAGAAACAGTGATACATGATCCAGAAACAATAATACAAGAACATCACCAGTAGAGACAGTGATATGATCTGGCTTTTCAACCTGGCTGCTTTTTCTGCTCATCCTTCCTGATGCTAATTCCCCAAATTAACTTTGCAATGAACATATTACCACTCTGGTAATATGGCTGCATCTGCACTCCTAATTATCAGAAGGTGTGGCCAAAACATTTCCTGAATCATTGCCTGGTCTCTGCGCTAAGGATGTGTGAAAGGATTTTGGAAGGTCAGACACCTCCTGTGTAAAAAACACCAAATGTCCTAAAATACACCAGCTCTACTGTGAATTTCAAAACTTTTCTTGAACACTTTTGTTAGCAAAATTTACTTGCTTAGGGGCATGTGAAAGACAAACACAAAGTGGGTTAGAACATGGCCAGACCTAATTCAATTTTGCATTTAAATGTTTATCCTCAGGAAACCTTTACTTAGTACTACTTATTTTAGATCTAATTTCTTAGGAAAGAGATGGAAAAAAGAAAGAAATAAATTGATATAGGAAACATTTTAACACCTACTCAAGAAGTACTGTGACGCTGGGATGGAGCAATGTCTGGAGATAGGCAGTGCTAAGATGTCTGAGCATCTTGTTTAGTGCTTGCAAGTAGGCTGAACCCTAACTCCTGTGCTTCTGTTTAAATGGGCTATTCCACAGGTCATAATTCTTATTTTCTGCAGCCAGCTTGCCACCTGGTTAATATTGCAAAGATTTACCCTAAATTCACGAAAGCTTGTTTGAAGTGTCAAAGCTCCTTTAAAAGAAAAATAAAGTTAACCTGGGCAAAATGAATAATACATATTTTATAGCCAAAAAGCGAGTTTCTTTTAAGCTTCAGAAGAACTGCTAGTTCCTACATCCTGTGATTGCAACAATATTTCTTCCTAAGGAACAGAAAGCATTTATACCTTGATATCCAATTCCTTAAGGTATGTCTACACTTATAAATTTAAGTATATTTCTTCTCCGTTCATTGTGTACTCTGGCAGAAGTTGGGAAAGATGTAAATTTTTGCTTTATACATGCTGAAACATTAGCAAACAGTGTCACCCTTAGCATTTCCTGTGAAGCAACAGTCCTCAATTTTTCTCCAAAATTAAACAGAAAGAAAACACTTTTAAATTGATGCCCCAAACTTTGCCAGAGTTGTTTTTCACAGCACCTCACTGCTGCAGTCCCTAATGTCCATGCTGGATTACAGTGTCATACATGACATTCGTATGCTGAAGATCCTGGAATGCAATGTAAATCTCATTTCCAGAATTTAATTAACGAGGAAAGATTGTAGCAACTGTAAAAGGTGACTGCTAAGGGTCTAAAGGTTGCAGTTCAGTTATTTCTAGTAGATGAAAGACAGGTAGAAGCTCTTATCAAACCAGCTCATACAATGCCACTCATGGACTGAAATTGAAATTTTCAGTGATTTGGAAGATACGCAACCCTGTTGTCCTGGGATAACATGACTATGATTCACTGCCTCAAAAGCAATCACAGATCAGCAACTACTTTCTGCCCCTGGCCACTCTATCCCATGTCAGACTGAAGGTCATAACAATTTTCAGCAGGCTGGTGAATGCCTGGGGATTTTGTGGCTTTTGTGGCTTGTGTTTGTCAGGAGTATGGGAACATAAGTACTGTTCAGTTTGTCATCTAGTTTACAAGTGCACAGGGCTTACATCAGTAGCTATTATAGGTTAAAAGTAGTTAGGGAAAGCTAGGGCACAAAGGATAAGAATGCATCCCCTGTCTTTGCCTATCTACGCTCACATTTGTAAACTGGAAGTCCCATGGACAGAGTGAATCGCGAGGATGTCCTGGGCAAAGCAGTCTCAAGTGGAGGAGTTTTACAGAATTCATTGCCAATAAACAAAAACTTATCATCGCAGAGAAAAAAAGAATATGAGCACTTACAACCACATAGGCAAAAAACCTATCCGCAGTCTCAACTTTCTCTTCTCAACCTTCTCTTTCCCCCGGTGAGGCAATGGGCAGAGCAGGAGGTGGAGACCTTTGAGTAATGCTCTTCTGCTGCCCTTTGCTGCTCACTGACTTTCTTGCCATACTGTTTCTGAGTGTCTCTGCAACAGCATGGGTCCCCCATGTAACCCAGCAATAACGTCTGCCCTTCACAGAGTGGAAGACTTCAAAGGAAAGAGGGTAGATAAAGGAGCTCTGAAGCAGCTCCTGTGGAAGGAGAGTATGGCCAGCAGATGAGGTCAGCTGTATCATCAGCACTGGTAAAGGAAGGCAAGAGACCAGAGGGGCTTTACAAAACCATGCCACAGAGGGACTCTTTGGGAAGGTAGGAAAAGATTCATATGGAAGGACAAGCTGTGAAGACCAGCAGAGGAAGGTGTACAGTAGTAGGGTGGAGACGCAGGAGTCCCAGAGGAAGATTTAGCTGTGGCACTGCTGGTGGGCTTCCTGAAGAGAGGGCTGGTCTCTGTCCTTCTGAGAGAAGACCATGAGCTCTTTGGAAGTGATGGGTGTCTGTTTTTTGTGGAGTTGTGCTAGGCCTTTGGCTGAAACACCCGCATAGCACTGGTCTCCCTGCAGGTTGTGCTGGTATGTCCGGGGGGATCACTCAGCTACCCTGGGGCATTTGAAACAACAATCTGTTCCCATGGGTCCTGGAGGCCACAGAGCACTTACCTCCGTGTATACTACACCCCCTTGAATCTTGAGACACATTAAATACTCCCACTTAATCTGCTCTTCAATTTGTAGTTTTAATTAGCCAAATTGTCTGCTTTCCATTTTCTCCTCTCCCCCAAGAAGTGCTGTGTAACACTACTGCTGCAGAAAGTCAGTGGGTGTCCCAGGTCTAGAGCTATCTGTGCCTGAAAGAGCTTAGGGATGTGTGCTGAGGAAATCTCTTTGAGATTAATTGCCCTAACATTCAACTAAACGGAAAAAAAAAATAAATCCTTGATTTTGAAAGAAATAATTTGAAACTTTGACAGAACTTTGCCAAAACTTTACTGGTCTCCCATGGAACTGCTGGTTCTCTTCTGTAAAAAAAAATAAAAGAGCTTTTTTTTATGTTCTGGGATTTTTGTGGCAGAATATACATCCATGCATGTCCTTGATGTAAATGTTTAAATTTTTTCCAATGACTGCTTTGACCTAAATGCTAATATGTACACTTGCCTCCCTCACAAATGTCAAAACCCCATAGGAACCATACTTTTGTGTTTGTTGTCACCATGTAAAGCGAGTGTCATGGTCATGAGTGAAAAATATACAAACACAGGTGAAAGAAGAAAGCTGTGGTAGAAAGAAGTCAAAACCAGGAAAGAAGCAGTAGGAATGGCCAACTATGAATGGAGGGAAGTTCCAGAAAAGCTGACTGCAGAAGGGGCAGGAAGGGGGGCTGAAAGGGAACCCCATTTTATCTACAATAAACCCTGTGGAGATGTTAGAGGAAGGAGGCGGAGAGGCCTCCAGTTGGACAGCAAACACAACACCCGCATTTTCTGCTGTGCCATCTGTTTCTGCATCTTGCAGTGCATTGCTACATACAGCTGCTGCCACCAAATGCCCGGCTAATTTTAGGGTACTTATCTGTGCTTGAGCTTGGGTAAGTAGTCTCTCAGCCTTCATTTGTAGGAGATGACACATGAGCTCTCCCACCTGCTGTAGATTTCCTGACAATGTCCCTTGGGAGACCATAAAGACAGCTATGCAGTTGTGGGATGAAAAAGAAGGGTCATATAATTAATTAGAAACTGCTAAGTTGTCAGCAGCATTGGCTATAGTAAGCAGTTTGTTTTCAGCCTGGGGAGGGGTTGACTTGCAAAATAAATTAAAAAAACCCTTTGACTAGAAGGGTCCAGTCATCAATGTTTGTGTAAAGAAGTGAAGGAAGATACAGCAAAGCTTGCAAACAGTACAAAATAACATTGTTATGGAAAAAAAAGGAAAGAACTGTTTTAGGGACATAGGCCGTACTGCATGTCTGGACAGGGGAGCTCCTTACTCCTAGGTAGTGGAATTCGCTGCTGGAGCAACAAGAAGTTGCATCCTGGGGATGTGGAGATCTGTATCTGTAGGACTTCTGTTTGTTTTCTTGCTTATCTATATGTATTGTGTAGGGGATGGAATGGGAAGAGGGGTTACCTACCTATATTTTCAATGTGACTGTGACTTCAGCCAGATGTGGATGTGGAGAATGACCTAAGCTATACCAGGAAACGGGTGAAGGAAAGATAAATTAGATGGCAACTCAGGCATGCTTTGGTGTGTGGATGAGTGCTTCTCTAAGTTTGAACCTTCGGGCTGGGAAGGGCCTCAGAAGGAGACATTTAAGCTCAAGACAAAATGTTGGTAGTCAAATAATTCAACGGGAAGCAAACTGACAGCAAAATACTGACATGCCTACAGACCGATCAGTTCTAAGTGGATGTGCCTGCAGAAAAAAAAAGAAGGTTTCACCGTAGTCTCCTTGATGAAAACCACCTGTTGATGGAAGCTAAGGTTCAAGTTAAATAAACAGCCTGTATTAAGAAAGAAGAAGAATGCTACTAAGAATGTATCGTAATGTAAACTGAGAGTGTACCTTCACCTTGAATACTGTTTACAGTTCTGGGCACAGCGCTTCAGAAAGGGTAACACTAGAAAGCGAATGTGTCCAGAGAAGGACAAGAAAAAATATCAGAGGAATAGCAAGATGCCCACTGTGTACATAGTGATTATAAAGGTGAATGCTTTAAAGAGAAACAAATAAATTATGACATAGCAGAAATATATCCAATACTGACTAGAACTGAGAAGGTCAGACAGAAGCACCTGTTTGCTTCCATAATAGAAAAACACAGAGACACCATAAGGTGAAAAGGAAACCAATTTAAACCCGTTAAAAGGATGGGTTTGGAAGCATAAATAGCATGCAGCTGTGTATGAACTGCTGTAAAACATGGCTGAAAAAAAGGGATTAGTGGGATTCCAAGGAGGAATTAAGACCAGATCTCCAATGGTATTTAGGTAGCTAACTCCTCCTGAAGTGCATGTAGTAACTTCAATTAGCTATGAGCTCAGTTTTGGGAGGTTCTGAACATACTGGCTATAATCCAGCAAGACGCATGCTTTGCTCTCAGCAGGTAAATAGTGTCCCTGATGAGTGCAGCAGAAATTATACTCCTGAAGTTAAGCACACACTTACATTCTTTGCTGGACTGGTATGAGCTTGTTCAGTATTAAGCTTTCCATAAATAAAATACCCACACTTATTTATCCCAAGGGAAAAAATTGCTTCACTGAGCAAACAAATACCCAACGATCTGCATACTTTAAACAGCAACAATAGCACTCATATAATAATGTACAAGGGCTGACTCAGATATGAGGAAGAATTGAGCACCAGCTGGAAATACATGCTGGTTGTTTATTCCACTGACAAGAAAGATGTTACATAAAAAAAAAATCTTTTAGCTTAAAGCTGCATTTCACTGTCTGACACTCTATTTTGGAAGAAATGAATAGTCTCTTGTCAGTATGCCTTAGTGAAAAAAAAAAAAAAGAAGCATTTTTTAAAAAATACACCCACACCTAGAATATTTAGAGAGTGAAATACAGGAATCAAGTACAGTAAATAATTTAGAAGACTTGAAGTTCTGGTTCGTTGTTGTAGAGAGCTGTTAGGATTAGTTACATGGTATGTGTTCCTCGGTGGCGAAATGAGCTGCCCTTCCTCCCCTGCCCTCCAGTCCTTTATGCCTGCTCCCACACTCCTATAGAAGTGCCAGCACAACTGCTCGTGGGATCATTTCGTGGACCAGATTAGGGAGATCCGCGTTAAAAAGCAATCAAACAAACACAAAGAAGGACAAAAGCCTATTTATCTGGAGGTTTTCTTTTTTGCCCTGGACTGTATCAAGGTTCTGAGACACAGAGTGTTCTACAAACAATTGCATCGCCTCCGTCAAGGAGACAGCAAACTGCTGCGGAGGGGTAGCAGCTGGGTCAGGGCAGCGCAGAGAAACTTCCCAAGGCAGTTTTGTCAGCAAAAATAACATTTAATTGCCCGACAAATCTCTCTCTGGATTCAGAGTTACAGCAGGGTTTAATTCCGAAGTTGATATTCATCCCATATCTCTGTCATTGCACTATTATACATGCGTATATATGTATATAAATTTATATAAAATATTACATGTGTGTGTGCGCGTATCTCCACATTTGCAAAATATTAAGTTAGTGTCTCATTAAGATGTGAGATTCTTTTCTTTGAGAAAAAAACAAAACAAAACCACACAGGCGAACTGGTGTGTTTGGAGGCAGATTTAAAAATGCCTGGGAAAACACACTGAAATATTTACAAAGACCTATACAATAGAGCCCTAGCTGCCTGTCACACAAACATTCCTCTCACATGAATGGGTGCTAAAGTATGGAGCAAGAGCCCATAAGCATGGGCAGAGAAGCAGATGGCAGGTCACCCTATTAACAGGGAGAATTCAAGCAATTCCAAACATTTTGTAGTGCTTTTACCCTCATAATCTGAAACTGTATTGCAATGGAGTGGTGTGCCAATGGCTCCATTTTAGGGACAAGGAATGTGCAGAGAGACCTAATCAGATATTAGCCATTTTCTGCCAGATCCTATGTACTTGCACCAAACCACCCATTCTTCCCTGCTTGCTGAAATATGTCTATGTCTGTCAGCAACGTGCTTTGTAGAGCTTGTGTGCGCTGAGGTGCAGAATATGTTTGCGTATAGCCTTCCTCCCTGTCCCCGGGATAAATGGCAAAACAATCTGCCCAAAAAGGTGAAACAATTGATGGATCTAGAAAGAGGATGTGGGTCTCCAGATTCCGAGATAGTATTCTATGCACTGGCCCATGCCAACCTCTGGAATGTCTCATGAGTAAAGTTTTCCTCAGGCCTGATGAGAATCGCGTCCTCCTTTAAACTATCAGATGACCTGAACTTTAATGTGTGTCAAGGGTTTTGTACTTTTTTTTTTTTCCAGATTTTAGATCTTCTTAATGTTTTGTTACCTGGGGAGCTTCATTAACATTCACCTGTCTGAAAACGATTGGGGAACTGAAATGCAAATTGCTCCCAGATAATGCAAATACATGACATTTTGCAAATGAACCTTGCAAGACTTATACACGTGTTAAAGCATATTCCTGATGCAGCCACTATAGTCAATTAAGCTGGAGATGACCATAATATCTTATATTGTATATCAGAGGTTAATTGTTCTCACCGGTTTTGTCTTCATCTCAGCATGTGCTCCTATGCACCACCTTCTCCCTTCTTCTCTCTTGGCCACTGACAACACCAGTTGGAAGCAGCTGCCTAGTTTGCTATCTTGGGTCAGATGGGTTAAATGCTGGGTTGCTGAAGGTAGCAGCTCCCTTCAATCCACGGGAATATATTGAATATCCAGGGACTGGTTTTGGCCCCTGGACTTGTGTGCTGTGTAGTATCTAGCTTTGTTTTTTTCTTACTTCTCCATGCAAGCAACAGCAGGCTTGGAGTGGCACCCTGTGAACTTTATGATATAGGAGCTGCCCTGAGGTTTCCTGCCTTCAGATTGCCTTTTTGGCTGCACTCACACCTCTGAATTAAAACTGTGTTGCTTCAGTGCTTCAAATATGATAGACATTCCAGAGACAAAGGAACGAGCAGCTGTTCCCTGGAAAAACTTCAAAAAACAACTAGGTACCCAGCCCCCACTGAAGGGCCATTCTTCAAATATAATTGTGCACTGACATATGAAAGCAAGGAATGCAGTGGTTTTATCTGCCATTACGATTTCTTTCCAGCCATAGCTCTACCTAACCACTGTTAGATTCCCTCATTGTATTCTGTGCCGTACAGCAGAAATGGGACGGGGGATGATGAACGGATACAAAATCACAGGATTTACAGAACGGATTTACAAAATCACAAAGGCTGTGGGGGAAGATGAATGCAGAACTGTTACTAACGAAACTTGCAATATTTGAACTAAGGAGCACTCATGGAATGTTAGTAGGGGATGGGATTAAGACAGATAAAAGGAAGTACTTTTTATAGAGCAATAATGACCTTCTGGGATTTGTTGCTATAGAGGTTGTAGAGCAGATATTTTCAATGAGTTCAAAAAGGGGTGACTGATTCATGGACCACAGGTCCATAAACAGATGCTAACAGAATAGGCAGAAATGCACCCTCTGGCACTTGATGCCACAACTTTGGAAGCTAAGCAGTAGAATAGGATGGAATGGACTGCAGATAGTCATTAGGCATGGACATACACCCTAAACAACACTGACACTGGATTTTTTTTTTCTGACAGATCTAAGGGGAACCATTCACTCCCCACCTCCCTAGCTTAGGCCCCCTTAAAAGGCCAACCCTTCAAGGCTGGCTTTGAAGTCCTCCTCATCTTCTGAGATAACACAGGCTTTTCCCATGTTTTCCTCTCTATAAACATTTGTGACTGATATAACTGGTCCATGTATCTGAGTTGCTACTTTGAGTTCCTCAGTCTCACTTCTCAAGTACGTAAGCGTATCGTTAAAAGACTGGTGGAAGAGTGTCCACAAGTATGGCTTGAACAGTACTCCCCCAGTTTCTGCAAAATGGGTTGCAGAGTCTCTGTGTACTTGCTGCATCTCCAGGGATTGAAAGAGATTATGGATTAAGACCTTAGAAATAATGCATGTAAATACCCCTTTCCAGAATCTTCATTTCTGCTTCTCACACAACATCATCCTCAACAAACTCATGAAAACTTTCCATGCGCTAATACTTAATAAATGGATCCAAATCTTCCAGGGTGATGTAACGTAAACATCTCTAGAATGTCCCCATAAATAGACCCATCAAAATACTTTGATTTTATACATACTGTTCTTGAAAAGTGATAACCTATGCAGACAGTGCTGTCATTTTGAAACTGAATAATCAGTGTGCAGAAACAAGAAGTTTTGCACATAATCAATAAAGGGTAGAAATCTTCAACTCCAGTATTTTTCACAAAGCATCTCTGACTTCTCAGTTGCAAGCCTCAAGGGAGACCTACAAATGCCTTCAAATAAGAAGTCTAGAATTAAAATTTGTAACTCCTCCGGATGCTAAAAAAGGGGATAATGAAGATATTACATTATGTGCCATTACAATTTGCCATCTGACCCTGTTTTCATGGACATGAATCGTTTCTTTTTTGTGTCTGTTCCATAAGATCTGTCAACTCTTTTTCAAATGTGTCACATCTCTGTCAGTGCTTTCCTCTCAAGTGATTGAATCAATTAGCAAAATTAGATTAAGCTATGAACAAATATATCTAACTTGTTTTTAGCTTTCTTTTTGATGTGATGCTTCTTACCAGACCTCGTATAAGAACTCCAAAGTCTGTGCTTACTTTTTTTCTCTAGTTGTTTTGTAAATCTAATAAGAGATAAAAGTTCTTGCAGCCCTACATCTTAACAGAATACTGGAGAAGACAGGCAATCTTAGCAGTTACATTTTGAAGATTGTCAGTGTGGAGATGTAGGAAGCAGGGAACAAAAGGATTCTTTTCAGATTACATTGATGTGGAATTTTTGATGGTGCATCAGCATCAAGAAAATACATTTCCATGTTTGGCTTTTTCATGAGAGTAGGAAGATGACTTATGCTGCCTGCTGATTTGTCATCTGTGCTGGGACTGCCAGGTATATTGATTCTCATGTGAATCTCTCCATTAACACAAGCAATTCAGTTAAAGGCTCTTACAAATGCCTGTTAACCAGTAACAGGTTTTGGTAACTAATAATTGCCTATGCTGAAATATATAGCAGAAAAGAAGTTATTTTCTAGTGTAATTTCCACCTCTTGTGCTATATTTTGTAGATGCAGTTTCTGTGACTTAAAATTTAGAACTCCAAGTGATGTATAAAATAGTGTAAATAAAATCTTCAGGCAGAACATCTTGAAGTTGAAAGATGCCTTTTGAACTTCACTAGGCTTTCAATCATATTTGGTGGTCATTTAAGAAATAAACCTTCACCTTTTAGATATATGCACATATGAGCAGAGTCCTTATATAGCCAGTGCTTCCTGGTCTTTCATCTGAAAAAGCAGAATGAACTGGGGTTTCTTTTTACACTGCAGAAATAACTTCCAGTGTTTCTTAGATCCCTCTTCTACTTTGAGCAATATGGGGAGAGATTTCATTATTAAAAAGGTCACAGATCATTGTTTTTAAGTGAAAGACCTCCCTTGGATATATAGTAGGCATATTTCACTAAGATATGTTTCTAAAGAATGTATTTAAGAAATGATGAAAACGCTCTTTACTCTTACCCAATCTGTGAAGGCAGCTGCTTTGGGAAAGGGAATGGTAGCAAGGGAGAAAGAGGAAGAGGGAAAAAAAAACGCACTATGCCAAACAATTTAATATCATTATCTCTGTTGTAGTTTTTTTTTTTCTCATTGTGTTTTTACACATTTACTTTGAAACTAGTGTGCTTGGTGGACTCTCCTGGCTGTGTCTGAACTGAATATTACAACAAGCAGCCCAGCCCAGCAGTGGTCTCGCAACCCTGTCTGATATTCCCTTTGTGCGTCAGGCAGAGAGAGATTTTGTTTCATGCATCATTCATAAAGTCACTGCTGGGATTCTGTAAGTCACTACATCTCCCAGTCCTACTGCAGAGACTTAAAACAAAAAGAGATGATGGTACAGTCTTCTTTCGTGGAAATTGGTCACAGATGCCACATCATAAGCTGTGCTGATGGCAAAGAGGACACATTTTGAATACAAGGTAAAAAAAGTAGCTATTTACTGTTGGGTCCATGTCTTGAAAGTTTTGTTCAGTAACATTGTGTGCTGTCTTGCAGTATTATTTCACATGCTGACCGAGGAGTCACCTGTATCCCCAGCACAAAGAACGCGAGAAAACGAAACCTACCCTTTATGTGGAAAGCTGCTGCTTGAGAACTTCCGCACATGACTTAATCTTCCGGTCAATCAAAAACCTTTTCTCTTACCCAGCTCATTCACAGTCAGACCTCCTTCCCTTCAAATTCAGCCTGTTCTTTGTACCTATTGGGCTTCTTTCTTCTCTTTTTTCCTCCTATATTCCTCCACAGTAGGTGGTAGATCCTTCCTCCTGTTCTTTCCACCATCTGGAACAACCATGCTGTGACTGATTGAGTTGGGCTTATTTCATATCTGGTCTCATGGGACATCTATTTTCACTGGCCCATGCCTCCTTTCCCAATGAAAAAAAAAAAAAAAGCCAATAAAACTTCTCTTCCCGAACTTCTTTGCTTTCCTCCTATGAAAGCATCTGAAAAACCAAGATGTTGCAACAATCACCCTCACTTCCAGCCTAGACCAGGCACGGGATCCATTGTAACAAAGGATATTTGTATTTGTGCTGATAAATGTCTCCCACAGAGATATGTTCTTAGATTTTTTCTGGTAATGGCATATATAATTCATCACAGTGAATTTTGGAGCAGGGCCTCAGGATGGGTGATGAATCCCAGGCTGAATCAGTTTATAGGAAGGCAAATGTGTGCTCCTATCTGTTGCCCAGAAATTGTTCCCTGCAGATGGCTGGTCACATCTTTCACTGTGTTTTCACCTGATTAGGCAGAAATATAGGAAGTCCCTGATGCAGATCCCATTCAATCAAGTGAAACAGAACAGGAATTTGATGGCACCCAGGAGAAAAATCCCATATTCAAATTTCTGACTTCACGTTCCTCAAAGTTCCCCATGGATGGAGGGACATTAGCTTTGATCTTGCAATGGGCCTTGCTGCCTATCCCAGTGACAGCCCCCTCATCTTAGCCATATGACTGTTCTTGTTTATCACACCCAATTTGTGGGTAAATGTTAAAGGATTCAGGACTGCAGCAGAACCCTGAAACATGCCATGCTTTTCATACCAGTCTTCAAATCTTTTTAATAATGTCTTCCTCTGCTGACCTCCATAGAGCTTGAAATAGATGCACTTTTTAATACACTACAATACAATATAATATAATACACAGCTCACCCCAAAAGCCAGCTGAAGTGTCTTGGTATCTAGTGGAGTATAATTAAAGGAGTCTTCTGAAATAAACCAAAATGATGAATGTGTCAGGGAGCACAAGCTCAGAAAGTTGCCCTGCTCCTCTCTTGCTCTTCATTGAGGCCGAGGTAGCAGGTTCTTCCTGTTAGGGAGCTAATAAGGACAAAAATAACAATAGAACCAGTATTAGCTTTGTGCTACCCTGACCTTTCTGCACTTCTTGCTTGATGACCACTGAAGGAATATAAACCCAACATTTTCACACCACTGATGTCACGTTACCAAGAAACCCAGACAGACATTCAAGAGCACAATTGCATAGGCTTTTCCATTTTTTCTCTAGCCCACTTTTATCTCCAGTCTGTTTGGGGAAGGAATAGCCATGGTGTTGAATAATGAAGAGATAAATCCAGCTGAACCTTCCGGCAGTTATTTTTCAGGTCAGATTGAGGGATGCCATGGCTGAATATTACTTACACAGTGCTGAAGATTAAGTTTTGAAGTGCACTATTTGAAGTATTTTTCTAATTAGTCTTCTACTACTTGGGATAGACGATGTATTTCTTGGATACTGGTTGTCTGTAGTATCATGCAACTTCTGAACTTAATTCTGTTTTCTTTATATGCAAACTGCATAAAGGATAGACTGTGGATGGATTCATGTTTTTTTGACAAAAATAATGAAAATAAAATAAGAGTGGGGACATGCATGGGGGGGGTGTTACGCTGACAGATATCATGTTTCCTGGCATACAGTGGAACTTGCTGTGTATGTTAGTTTGTGTACAACATGCTTTCTATTGCTGTCACAGTAAGCCAAGGGTGATAATGCTCTGGGCAAATCGGTACAGAAGAATTCATGTCTATCAGTTAGAGATATCTCCGCTCATATGATACTAAAGGTGTGAGAATTTTTGTGTGTGGTAGTAGAATGTTATCTTCTGCTATCATACAGTGCCTGTGCCATGTCTTTAAAGGTTTATGTGAGGGCTGTGTTTTACTTTAAGTGACTGCCTTGTTCCTGAGTGTTCCTCCACATGCTGAAAAATGAAGACATTTAGCCCTTCGCCCTATGAATTACCAGCAGCCTTTCACTCAGCTCGCATTTAATTACTGTGCAAGTCTTTTCCTGTGGGTCTCTGGACCTCATTCTGTGCTGGTATTACCCCTTGTGGAACAATTTGCATAACACAAGGTATAAAAAAGTGTCATTTTGATTTAGCCTGCTTCTGTTGAGGTGTAAATAGCCACTCAAGCTGTAAGACAAGGGGTATTCGCCATTCCTTCCTCACATTGATTCAGAACCTCAATAGCTCTTCAGGCAGATGGATCAACGTTTTTCATGAGGGAAACTGAAGGGCAAAAAACACTACAAATGCCGTCTTAGAGCTTGTATGGCATGTGAGGCAACTGTAGTTCTTCATAAAGCAGTAATTAGACTGAAGCACATACTCAGTATAAGCAAAAACTCTGTATAGGAGCTTTAGCCCAACCTACTCTCTCTATGGTATTTGTTATTTCCATTTGCCACATCCAAAACAGAAACTGGTTTTGGGGTCTTTGGTGCAAAACTCATTTGCTCTGTGAAAGGACACTGTAAAATTAATTTTAGGTCTGCTTTTATTAGTTGTCCAGGGGACATAATAAGCCCTTTTATATTTTGTAAAGGACAGGCAGAAAAAGGAATTACTGAGAAGGACTCAATTTCTGTCATCATAGCTCAATTGACTTGCTTTCTCTGGTGGCTACACCACATCAACTGCTTGCCAAAGAGCCTGTCTTCCCTTCATTACAATTTTCTAGCTGTGCTCCTTACCTCCTGAACTCTGGCATTTTATCTGGAGGACATATCAGTTCAAGACAAGGGACAGGACTGTCGAGCTTTCTCTCCCTCAAGACACATAACCTTTGTGCTGGATTGCAACATCTGTGCTCTTAAAACCATTTTGTACCTAAACCATGTCCAATGCAAACCTCCTAAGCCACAGTATTTCACTCCTGAGGGAGGGGGGGCAATTTATATCTAATTTTAGGGGGAGTGGGAAGAACTGTGCCAAGAAAGGTGTCAATTACGAACAGGACAAGCTGTTTATCACCTGCTTGTTGAGGCATATGCATAGGCAAATCCTAAACTGCTGTAAATTAGCGTAATTCCACTCACATCCAGAGAACTATCTCCATTTTCATTATCTGGATCTTTATTTTCAGGTACTGAGTGCATTACACAATTTCCTGTGTGAGGTAATTTGCATTCAGGCGTGCTCCAGCTGCACGGTTCTATAATGTTTATACGCCTGTCATTATAAAATGCTGAGTGAACAATAACAGGGGCTAAACAGGAGCATATGAAGAGGAGAAAAGACCCGAGATGAAGTGCATGCCTCGCACAGATATTCAACATGTTAAACTGCTTTATTATTATTTTCAGTTATTTCCTAGCTAGACACAGACAGCCAGACAAAGAAATAGTCTCTCCAACAATTGGAAGAAATTTAAAAAATAACACTATGGTACAGCTGCTTTTTTTCCTGCTGCAAAAGCTGAGAGAAAAATGCACTTTGAGGCTAAGCTTTTCAATGTAGAGAAAGTAAAAAAAAAAAAAAAAAAAAAAAAAGAGGAGCCAAGGACAGTACAGGAAAACCTCAGTGTGTGCAACAAGGTTAACCCTGAAGCAAAAAGATGTTCACTGAAGTCCATGAAATGTCTCCTTGCCACCTAGTCTATGTGTTTTACTCTAAAAAGCAGAACAACTGATGAGAGAGGAACTGGGAGGCAAAAGTGCAGCTGTCAGAAAGACCAAGTGAAAGTAGCCCTTGAGATGAGAACAGGAAAGAAACAAAGGAAGAGAGAAGCAGCACTAGGAAACCTTCTGCTCCTTTATGCAGACAGTCACTTGCAGTCTCCCTCTCTGCCAGGGTCTGAGGCACGTTGAATTCTGGTCGTCAAAAGCAGCCTAGCCAAAACCTTTCAGAGACATCAGATGATCTACCCTGCTGGCTGCTGGTCTTAGGTGGGATTTTATGAAGCTGTCATTTGAAAGCCACTGACAATGAGACATGATGAGTTAACAAGAGTCATCATTTAGAGCTCCAAGTGGTTTTAACACCTGGGTTCTGAAGTTTACTAGAGAAAAGCATTATTAACCATTCAAGCACTGTCACACTGTCTTTTGTCCTTCAGTTAGATGTTTAGCCTTCTGATGAAGGGCTGGTAGCTGTTAGTGCAGCCCCTAATACAGGTAAAGTTGAATTTCAGAAATAAACTATTAGGCAGTGCTCACACTTTTTAAAAAAGTGTTAACCTTGAAAAACAGATCAGTCCTTCAGAGTGTTGAGGACTTGAGCATAAATAATGTAGGGTATCAGAAGAGCTTTTTTATTCTTCACTGTTGAGATTGCAACATTGCTGCCCTCCCATAAGGGAGGAGAAACAGGCTCTGCCATACAGTTAACCAGTTGCAAAGCTCAAGTAACTGAGAGCATGGTGCTTGAGAACAGCCCACATTCTGGGAATTACTCATACAAGATGCTCAATGGATATTTATGGACAACAAATGCTGCAAAACAAAGACGGGTTACTAAGCTAAAAAGCATGTATTTCTGTAAGAAAATATACGTATATGTAAAAATTCAAAATGGTTGAGAACTACTGAATTCTGAGTTTGAAGTACCACCATTGAGAGTCAATCTGAGAAAATTTAGGAAAGCAAAGGATTTTAAAGAAAGAGACTGCAGATTCTTTAAATAAATGTTTAAGCCTAGTTCCAGCTGGCCCTAGGGAGCATGTCTGTGAACAAAGAGAGTGCAACCAGAGTCAGCCAAATAGACATTAAACAGTAATAGACATTACACATTGCTGAGCGACTATGAAGGATTTGGGCATGGGGAGGAGATGAACATAATGCACGCGAATAAATGGGTTACACAGTATAATAAGTCTAGGTCTGAGCTCAGATACATTTTATTCAGGCTTAGTTCAAGCTAGCACCAGAACTGGAAGCAATATTCCTGCATCAATATGTCACCGAATGCAGACAAATAGATGCTGTGGGCTGACGTAACCATACAGCTTTCCCATCCCAGCTACTGTCCTCACACGGAGTGACACTGCACCCTGTGAATGTGCCACCTTGAATCAACAATAGTTGAAGGGGTAGGAGTGCAGCACAGCAGGGCAATAACAAGGGAGGCTTCTGTGCCTTGCAGCACCTCCAGGTTCACCCTTCTGCCCAGAGCACTGATGTCACTGAAAAAAACCCACATTTTTTTTTCACACTTATGAAGTATTGCAATCCAGCTTACTGGTTCTTTTCCCTTCACCTTTGGAAATTGGGAACTCTAAACTCTAAACACAGAGAGAACCAACAATTTTCCTCTCTAAAGGAAAGAAAATAGAAAGAAAGTGGGGTTTCTCTTCATTACAAAATCTCTGTAATGAAAGTCATGTAGCTAAGTCCCAACTGGGAGGTACTTTGGTCTTCCTTCATTTTCAGCCATCTAAATGTGTCTCACCATTTTGAGGACATCAAGAGAGGGTGCCTTTTCTTATCTAAAACTGAAGCTTTTACAGTGGGATGATTCTACTCCAGCCATTTTACTTTTGAAGACATGAGAGTTGACCAGAAAACCAGAAACCTTAACCTGAGCAACTCCAAACATGCTTTATGTTGTAGAGGGGAAATAAAGTTTGAAACTCTAACTTCACAACTACCTCAGTTTCTAATGAACCAACCAAAAACCTGAGACATTCCAGATGTTCTAAGACTTTGGGATTCAGATACAATTTCCACAGTATCAAGACACTTTGAAAAATAAATATGAATTGTGGTACAGATTTAGACAATTTAATCCACAGAATTCTACTCATATCCTGTATAGACAAGTTGTTTTGCTATTTCCATCAGTAATGACTTTTGTAATTGGATATGCTGTGAAATTCAGCTCTTCTTCATAGCTCCATCTATTACCAGTTTCTCTGTTCTCTTTTTGATGCCCAAATTATCTCATAGTCATCTGGACTTTATCAATGCAAAGCTGTTCTTATTACTAGCCTTTGTTGTTTCCTAACTTCAAGTTGAATTCCTTTCTTGTAAATATGTATCGTTAACATACGTGATTAACTTATTAAACATTGCAGCACACACTCATTATGTGTTTGTCTGATGTGATTTAACTTTCGTTTTCAGTGAGTTCATTGCAATGGAAGGGCTGTAGGATGCAGAGGGAGTGCAGGGTACTGCACAATGCTCTCTCCCTGTCAAGCGGTGGTTCAAATTCAGTCTCCTCAATAGCAGCTTTAATTATCACTGTCTGACAGTTTTGGAGAAGGATTGTTTTGTTGCTGCCTCATAAAACTAGTTGTTTGTGTAAAGACTTTGTTGCAAAAAGTGAAGAATCACAGAAAAGGTGCTTTCTTCTAATATTGAATAAGGGACTTTATTCTAACAAAGAAAACTGTTATTCCCCTTGGCTCTTCTTATATCTTCTCTTTTTTACTGCACTGTAGAAATTCTGCTGTGAACTTTTTCCTGCTTTCCCCGTGCTTATCTTCTGCTTATTAACCAAAGCAACTGTAAGTCTGTTTACGCCACAGTCTGACCCTGGGCAAGTCACTGTGTGAGCACACATCCTTTTTCCAGCTGCAGCGGTGCCAGCTGAAAAGGTTACCGGCCCGATCCTGCCTCCTAGCTACCCGTCCTTGCCAGGGGCAACCCAGCCTGAGCTGCCTTTGGGAACGTACTTGAATCCAGCTGGGTTAGCAGAGATTTACTTACCGCCCTCTTAAGCCAGGCCCGCTTGTTTAGGCTGAAATGGGTTGGGGAGCTTTGCCATGAGCAGCAGAGGCAGCCTGGAGGAGCCGTAGCTTCTGCTGGGAGAGTGGTGATTAGTCTCAGGCACTGGGTAAGCTGCAGTAGCTCCTTCTGGGTGTAGGTAAAAGATGACACATGTCCACACTCTTTTAGCCAGTATACTTTGCCTCTCCCTTCCAAAATATGGGGTTGATACTGTTCCCTGAGTTTCATGAAAGATAGTGTTCAGCAATGTGCCCAAACCACTCCAAGAATAAGGGCTGAAAAGCACAAAGAAAAATCAAAGCATGATTATGAACTGGTATGTCAGATCCTAACAGAGACATGACGGTGGGCATAGCTGCTACATCTTAGCCATGAAACTAAGTAGATTGTTTGTTTCTATGTTAACTATGCATGGCAGATAAGAATTGCATCTCTTAGTGTCCCTGGAGGAAAGACCTCATGTGGCTGTCCAGCTCTGCGTGCAAAGTGCACACCAGGCTGTAGGTCACAGCAACCCCTTCCACCCCCACTTCCAGACTTGAGAGGAGATAGGTCATTTTTGCCTTCTAGGCTCATCTATTTTCTTGTCTGTGCAAGCTCAGTTGGGCTTGCTACTATATCAGGGACAAGAGGAATGGGCACCCATGCCTGCCTATTTCCTGCGCAAGATATAGATTGCTGGTTTCCTTTAACAAGAAAAATCTTTGAGGAAACAAAAGATTTCTCTTCCTCCCTGCCATGCTACTCTATGTGGATGAAGAGGCCAGGTGAGAATGTGATTCTTCATGAGCAGCGTATCTTTCTATCGGTGCCTCATCAGTGAAGCAGCCCCAGGGCTCCTGAATGCACTTGGCCATCAGACTGCCCTACAGACAGACAACATTGGTGCACAATTCCTGGCATATCAGTTGTTTCCTGCCTGCATTTGACAAACCATTGGGGTGTCCTCCCACCAGGTGGGAGGTGTCCTCCAATGTGGGGGCGTCCTCCAGGCAGAGTAAAGTAGGCCTGTTAGATCAGGTTTCTGCTGTGGGAATTTGCAATTAAGTCAAAAGTGCAATTTCTCCAAGTGTCTGTGTATTAAGAAAAGCACTGATATTCCTGGGAATAAAGTCACTCACTGTGATATTCTCAGGAAGACAGTAGAAAAGGTATGTCTATGTTAGGAGTGCTGGCACATACTGTCTATATTAATTAAGAATTGAAATTGATACTCTCCAGTAGAGATGCCTGTTTCAAGATTTACTCGGCTCCAGTTCACACAATCCATAAAAAGTTTAAGAATTACTTTTGTAAAGAAACTATTCAGACATTGTTTCAGCAAAAAATGAGGCAACACGGTAGAAGGTGACACTGTCCCTTTGCTGTCTCATAGATAAAATAAATCTCATGCTCCAGGAAGAAAAATTCTCTCCTTTGGAAGAATTAGTGAGGGAACGTATACAGTCTGTATTGTGTGGGAAATCAGTCTTGATGATTGCCACTATCCCTGCTTGCTTTAAGCTTGTCAATCTCTGCAGCTGATAGTCTGGGGTTTTGCACAAGTACTAAACTAGTCTTTAAAAAAGCGCGGAGCAGTTGTATATGATATGCACCACAGGACAACCTGACTGTGTGAGTGGCAGATTTTCAATTTGCAATATGTCCTTTATAAAGAATCACACTTTCTTTTAGAACAAACCGGGAAAAAATATTCTTGTGTTCATCAAACTGTTGGAGCTACATGACAACAAGCAAGAAGTCCGGAAACCATGGAAAAGAGGGCATCATAATCCATAACACTGCATAATTAATCATTTTCGCAAAAACACAATCTTAAAAGCCTTGAAGTGTTTATAAGCTTCCAGTGGCCTATTAATAAAACACAGTCAAAATGGAAAATAACTCTTTAAAATATGAAGGTAGGTAAAATGAAATTTTCCACAGGATAAAATTAGTCCGAGGGCATGCGTCTCTTTGTCTCCTGTTCCTTTCGAAAGAATCACTGAATAAATCTAACTTTTGATTTAAGCTGAAGGTATGTACAATAGTGTATGGGATGGTAATTAGTTCTACAGAGCAGGAAAAATGTTAGCACAGGAGCCACATAATCTAAAAATAAAACTGTTCCAATGGTTTAGCAGATTGGCTAAACAGCACTGCTTCTGAAGGCAGGAACTATCAAGAAATTCAAACATTTCTCAGTGTTTCATGATATTTTTCCATTGCCTATCACTTTTTTTTTTTTTTAAATAAAACCTAATTTGTTTACAATACACACTCATCATTTCACATGCCCAAAATACCATCTATTAGAGGAATATTAAGGCGACAAAATAATCCCACAAAAGCAGGAAAAACGGTAGTTGAAGATTAAACCTCTATGGTTTAATGTAAAGGGCCCCACAGGAAGACACTAATGTGGAACCTAATTTTGGAAACATAATGATAATGACTATTCTTCGACAGCTAATAAGAATAACTGGCGTTTATACCAGTGTCTTGCCTCCTGTATGATCTGGATGCATTTGGTACCACTGAAGTAAAGCTACTTTTGGGGTGAATGAGGAAGGCGGGGGAAAATCAGTCTTGTGGAATGCTGTAGAGGAGTGCTGGCAGGAGCATTTTCCCACTGCCACCCTCCAGTTGCCATGAAAAGGTCAGGAGTGTCTATGTGGGTGGGTTCTGGGCTTGAGGAGCTAAGCTAAAGTGGTACTGAGCGCCTTAGAAAAGCTCAGGCTAATGCCAACCTACAGTGAAAGGAACTGGGAGTATGGAGTCTTTATGGTCTATTTGTGCCTGGGCAATTTTTGTTGTTTTGGTTTTAGTTATTTTTTCGGGTTTTTTTATGCTAAGTAAACACTGAAAATAGATCATATTATTGATTTGGTAGTAATGTAATAATAAAACTGACATAAATTTAGATGAAGTTGTGTAATAATGACGTCAAAGCTCTTATTAAGCTTCAGAGAAAGAAGCATGTAAGTACATGTTGAGCTAGTCCAAAGGCTCGGGAAGTTAGTAATTTCTAATGCTGCTATTTCCTCAAAATTACAGAAGCTGTTATGTATCGATCATAGACTGAATCAAAAACTGGGTTCTCAAAACAGACACAGTGGATTAGGGAGTGATGCTCGTTGTCACTAAACCGCCGTGCCTGAATTTTCAAGCCGTAGTTCCCCTTACACCTTAAATTGCCACCAGCCAGCAGTGCTGTTACAAGTTACCCTGTGCTCTCCACAGCTCCCACGCTCTGCTCGCTCCCCGGTTGCTCTGGCATCAGCTTTGCTTGTGGATGACGCTGTGAGGGTTCGTTCACCTGGCTGGAGGGGAAGAAGATTGGGAACCCAAGCAGGTTAAAACCAACCGGTTTCTCTCTTTCTCTATCTTTCCCCCCCGCTCTGGGTTATCTTTACCTAGGATCAGTTCCCCACTTTGTACCACTGTGTGCCTTCACTAGCACTGATGCTCTCTTCACAGAAAGAGCCATTCAGCCACCCGCTGCTGGAGTCGGGGGAGAGCAGCGTTGTTCCCTCTGGCAGCGGTGTTCGAAGCGTGTGTGACACTGCGGCTGTCACCACATGGCATTTGCTCTTCCCCGGGGGAGCTGAGCTGACTGCAGGTGGCACCGTCATGCTGGTGACCCAGTTAACCAGGATCTTGGCCCAGATACAAGCTGAGTTTTCTGTCCCTAGGGAGCCTGGTTGCAATATGAGGTAGGCAAAAATGGAAATGGGGTTGCTCGTCTCAGCGTAACTCTTCTAACAGGTCACGGGCCACAGTCTGGCCCAGAAAGCAGTTTCTCCGTGGGTGCTGTCTACGCAATCATATGTAGATGGTGGCAAACCACCCTCCTCCTGTCCCCTGCACTAATGACATATGACCCAGCTCTGGCCCTGCAAAGGTTAGTCGTGTGGTTGTGCTCTGGCCAGTAAGTTGTACTGACAAGAGCTTTGCAGCATGTGCTAACGCAGCGAAATGGTGTACGCTCCGTCAAGGGGGAGCACAGGCAGTGTTAGGCCATAAATAATGACATCTGCCTGGTCAACACGTGCTCAGAGTGGTGAGGGAGGGTGTGAGTCAACTGGTTTGATAGACACCGGCACTAGCAAACTCTTCCAGTACCCACTGACTAAATGCTGGGCTCTAAGCTGTCTAATGCCATGGGAATGAGATTGAGTTATTGCATTTGCGAGCATTAATCTTGGGCTCAGATGAGTTGTATAAGATCATAACTGAGGGCTTGGAAACTTCCAGCTTACTCTTTATCTTTCTCTGCTATAAAATGGCTGAATGATTTTTTGGAATTAAAAACAAAACAAAACAAAAAAAATCACTGCTGCGCTAAGATCTGTATTCCAAATTATAGTATGGAGCATATTTTTATGGCAGGGTTTAAGGCAGAAATGTGGGTAGAATCTTAATTAAAGGATTCCTATAGGACTCACATTATCGGTTGCCAATAACTATCATACTGTATATGGTTAAATATTACTTCCTAGGCCTGCATTTAACAATATCTCTGACATTTAACATTTCTTTTTTATAAGTACAACAAAATCTATAGTTTAATTTGATATGTAAACTGAATGTAACCTTACTGACATGTTTAATATGATTATTCTGATTTAGTTTCTTTGATTCTTCAAATAAGGTCTGTGGAGAGGAAGGAGATGATCCCAGGGTATTTTACATACACACAGTAATATCAACAAGGTATCACAATCCTAGGAGCACACTGCAGCCCAAGTTATTTAAAAGTATTGTTTCTTTATTGTCTGCACGTGAAATTAGAATCATGCATGAGGATATGAAATTGTCCCAAAATGGGGTTATGACGTAAAAAAATCGGGGAGAATTCAAAAGCATGATATTACTGAGTTTTATTTTACTGTGTTGCCACGTGTTTAAGAGAATGTAGTTGGGTGAACAGAACACAGTCTGTAATGGGAATATATTGGTTAATGAAGGCTCATAACACATGGGGCCAGCCTCATCACAGGCCTAATTGGACAAAACAGCACTGATCTCGGTGGTGTTGTACCCACATATGCTGGCAGCAAATCTGGCCCCATGCCTGTAGGCAATGAGCAGTAATGTTAGAGCAAATATGAAAAAGAACAACTCTACTAATCATTGTGAACTGAGATCACTGGTGACACAGTTCAATTATGGCATTGGTTCCTGGTGTCAGAGAGGGGTTAAAATGGAATGTAATGACTCTTTAGCAGATAGATTTGGAGCAATTAGAAGTCTGAAAATGTCTCTCCATGTAACTAAAAATATAATTGCTTTTGAATAGCTAGGCTATAGAATCCTTTTTTCTTATTTTTTCTTTCTTTTCCTGCACTGAAAACCATGAGTTTTACTCCTATTACTCATCTACATGGACTTAATTGACTGAGGTTCTAAACCCCAACCCTCTAGTGAGTCCTGATGAGGTTTTAAATTACTCTGAATTGCAAGCACTTTAAAATAAAGGCAAGGAAGTGTGCTAAGGCAATACAGCATATGGAGTGAAGTGGTGGGTTTAGATTATTTTGGTTTCACATCTCTGCATGGAATTCCACTAAGGCCACTTTGGAAATGGCAGCATTTTCAACTGTGACAACAACTGTGTTGTTCCTCTACTCTGTTGTCTGCAGAGGTTTCCAACCGGTCACCAGAACTGTGTAGAGCTTGTGTTTATTTTCCCATGCCACAGCAGTATGATGGCTGAGGCTGAAATGTTTTCACTGGAGGACAACCTTGCTGTCCCTTCTATACTTAAGCTGAAAACATGCAGGTCAGGAAGGAATGAGTGGGAGTGGGAGAGGACCAGTTTCATGGAGGAGTCTGACACTTCTCCACCAGGCTCTTCCCTATTTTCCTGGCTGCCTTCTACATCACAGGTCCAGACCAACACAGCATGCACCACAGCAGATAGCCTTCTGTTTTCAGTACCTTAATTCTGGAGATTCTGGGAGTGACTGGGTTTCTGGGATCTTTTGATCACAAAAGGTCCATCTTTTGACAATTGTAGCATCTGCAGCAGGAGTTCCTGAATGCTGAATAGAGACATTTGCACTGTACTGAAATGAACAGGAGTGCTAATGGGATACAAAGCAGTCATACTGTGTAGATGGACCATGCTGTACATGTATGTCAGGCAGCTTTTCACCCCAGCACCACTCTTACGCAGCGCTCCCCTGCCTCAAAGGGAGGGGAAGCTCCTTTAATTTCTGTACTAAAGATACTCTGAACAGCAGCGTTTCCATATGACAAGGAGCTGGAGAGCCAGATCTTGCACTTCCCTCCTTCCACACCTCAGATGTGTCAGACTTCAGGAGGAATGCAAAGCCAGAAAGCAATGTCTTTCAGCTGTCAGTGTGTGATCATAACCCACTGATGCAAAATAGACCCAGAACTATTCTTATCCGGGTTGGAGTCAGGCAAAAACCCAAGGAGCTGAGTAAATTCCACTCTTGCACCTCAAATGAGCTACGGGGGTTCCCCCTGCAGGGATTGGTGAGATGCTGCTGCCCTTCCATGCCCTTCAAAGAGTCTGAGAGGCACACTGCAGTGCCACTGGGGCAGAAACTCATCAGAGGGCATCAACAGAGGTGGACAGAAATTGTCATGCTGCCAAACATCCTCTCTTCTTCCAGTTTTGTAACTCATTTTCGTTGTGGTGAACAAACTTCATTGATAGACTTGATGACAGAGGAATGCTGATAGCTCTCCAATAAACAGCTACTGTCTGTCAGATGCACGCACAGGACAAAATGCATATCAGATTGGCTAAGCCATCTCTGCCTGAAATCTGATAGTGCCGTCAAGCAGCAAGAGATGCCAATCTCAGTATCACCATGATTTTTTTTTTGGACATAGGGAATTGCAGAGATCAAGAAACCTTTTGAGCTAAACATTTAACACTGAAACTCCAGCATTTCTTCAGAACATTGGCCCAAAATGGGAGCATAGGCTCGATGTTGGCATGAAGAGCTAAAGCAAATATACATACAATTCTATCATTTTTATGGCAGTAGCAGATGTTCTGCCTCATCTTCTACAGTGTTAATGTGGGTAATGAGGCTGCCTGAAAACATCAGGTCACTTGACCTTGAGTGGAATTTTCCTCATTCCTATGAACAGCAAGGTTGCGTTTGTTAGCTAGGGAGGCAATAAATGTTTATGCCCAATTTAAGCAATTGCAGACAATACCTATTATGTCTGGAGTAGTGGTTTTTAACAGCAAAGAGGAATTGAAAAAAGAAAGTATGACTGCGGTTTTATTAAGACATAAATCCATGGAGGTTTAATTGGAAGGGGACAGGTGAAGGAGAGCAGTACTCTGCCTTCTTCCAGAATTTCTCCCACATAACATTCCCAGCAGAGCAGTAAGTGCCAGCATATTCCACCAAGGAAACAAAAGGAAGACAGATTTTATCACAAGCATCGTCTTCACTGGGTATTCAGTGATCTACAGGTAAGATATTATTACTGACACTTGCCACTTCTGAGAGTTGATTAATTGTTCTGAGGGTATCAAATATATGTCAGCAGAGTCCAGTCTGTTTGTTTAAGAAGTGATCAGTGCTGGATGCTTGTTAGTGATTCCCAATAACTCAATTTTTTTCTCCTGACCATATTTTTAATTTTCACCTATGCAACCCTTACATCAATTTTGAGGTGATATTATAGCACTCTAGAGTTGCAGGAGAGAAGACAGGCGATTGCAGCAAAAGTCTAATAACTAGAAGTTCCTGGATTCAAACTGTGATTAGCCATTAACCTATCGTGTGACCTCAGACATGTCTCTTAATTCTCTTGTCCCTCAGTTTAGCTGTATCTAATTTGTTTTCAAACAATTACAACACCTAGCCAAAAGATTAACAGCTTCCTGTGAACCAGCTATCCTGAGAACACAGAATCCCAAAACAATGACAAAAGGAGCACAAAAAGAAAGTGAAGAAGGTAATGGATGCTAAAATAGTTACAAAAAATGAAATAACAAGTTTCATCTCCATTCATGTGGTTGCCTTGTTGCCCTGTCTGCTCTTTAAAGCTAAATAAAACTTTTTCTGAACAATGTCCTCAGCATCTACATCTCGGGGATTTCTTTTTCTTCTTCCAGATTTGTTGACTAATAAATCTGGCATCCACGTTCCTTTTAGAATTAATGTAGTCTTATGGCTAGAGCAGATGAGATCAAGTAGCTTTCCATGTCTGGAAAATCTGGTAGCTCACTGAAAATTGTGTTGGCAACTTCAACTCCCATCAGTGATTCCCCCCCCCGCCCCCCCCCGTAAAGTAAATCTATACAGTAATTAAAAATGTGGAAGACATTATTTTGCAAATTATATGAGCCCAGTTCTGAAACCCTTTTACACACAAAAAGAGATTTCTGACACAAGGAATTTCAAACACAACTATATGTAAGACCTACTTGTGCTGATGTAACACAGTGACCTCTAAGTAGGGACCCAGTTGCAGGGGCTCACAAATTCAGCTGCTCTGGTCATTTCAGATAAAAAGCAGAACAGAGGGTGATCCAGGGCCACCCCAGCTGACCAGAAAAAAAGTCACTCTGAGCTTGGATGCATTCTAATGCCACACCCCAGCAGAGGCTTGGTTGCTCCAGCTTCACCACATCCAGAGCTAAACATAATCGTGATACAGTATGGATTACACCACGTTAACCATAATGCTTGGATCATCATTTCCTCAGACATCTTTGTGCCAGGGTTTGTTCTGCACTGTGTAGGCTCAGTCCTGTCTGTGCCATTTCAACTTCATACCCTGCACTTTGTCGTCGTGGCAGACCAGTAGCCACGGGCCTGTCTTTGTACAGACTTTTATTCCTGTTGCCAGATGTAAATTCATCTCCAAAGGAAAAAAAAAAAAAGGACAAACTCACAATTAAAATATTTTGTATGTGGATTGATTGCATCTTCTCTCTTAACTACTATTCTTGTCCCACTCCCTATGGCTAAGATCCCTGAAGGAGCATTGTTGCTGGTCACAAATGCACTCCCATGTGCCACAAGCCATACGATGAGTCAGTGCTTTACCCTTCCACCTTTCTGGCCAGTCCATGGCACTGACACTCCTCCACCGTCACCACTTGAGCCTTGTTAGTGCTCTGCAGCACTCCCAGCTGAAACACTGCTGAATCACTGTGCTGCATTTGTCTCCCATCCTTCCTCAGCAGAAAGGAATTCCTAAACATGTATTTTCTTTCCTTCATACAATCATAGAATAGAATCATAGAATGGTTTAGGTTGGAAAGGACCTTGAAGATCATCGAGTTCCACCCCCCCTGCCATGGGCAGGGACACCTCCCACTAGACCAGGTTGCCCAGGGCCACGTCCAGCCTGGCCTTGAACCCCTCCAGGGATGGGGCCTCAACAACCTCTCTGGGCAACCTGTTCCAGTGCCTTACCACCATTAAAGTGAAAAACTTCTTTCTAATGTTTAATCTAAACCTGCCCTCTGCCAGTTTATAGCCATTCCCCCACATCCTATCACTACATGCCCTAGTAAAAAGTCCTTCCCCAGCTCTCCTGTTGGCCCCCTTTAGGTACTGGAAGGCCGCAATAAGATCTCCCCGGAGCCTTCTCTTCTCCAGGCTGAACAGCCCCAACTCTGTCAGCCTCTCCTCATAGGAGAGGTGCTCCAGCCCTTGGATCATCCTCGTGGCTCTCCTCTGGACACACTCCAGCAGGTCCATGTCTTTCTTATGTTGGGGACTCCAGAGCTGGATGCTGGATGCTTCCTTAACTTGTATTTTCTTTTTCTGGAACAACCTCTTCCTATGTGCCTGGAGAGAGCTTGCCCGTGACAACCTAAAGACACAGCCAAGGCAAGATTTGTTGGTACTAGCATTTAATAACCCCACTGGTACATTTTAACAAACAAGGTCTTGGGCACACAAGTCCTTTTTTCGGGCCAGCTCATACACGATGCTTTTCATTGGTAGGCCTCAAAGTGCTTGGCAAATGAAAGCAATGTCATTTTACAGATGGGGAAAAGAGGTGTGGAACAGGAGCCTAGCAGAAGAAGGGCATGATCTCACAGCTCTTAGGAAGCACTGAAATGTAAATAATGAAGAGAAAGGCAGTAGGCTGCATACCTAACCCCTTCACCTCGGCATTATGCACTAGGATCTCCACTGCCTGACACTGCCGACACAGAGTTATCTTCCATGAACCGCATGGTAATTCAAGATACAACATTTTAATTATTAATAAAAGGCACTTGGAGACATCATGCCCTATTAGAGAAACCTCTTACAGTGAAACTCTGCAGATGGGGCAGAATGTAGACTTAAACGATACGATTAATATTTATGCAGCTTGATAAGCTAGTTTAGATCCTGGTCCTCACTGGGTTTCTGTGGACATGTTTCCTCGTTTGCATCCCTTCCTTCCCTCCTCTTCCTCCTCCTCCAGCCCCCACCCTGGTAGTAATTGTGTGGCTGCTGCCTCTGCCGTAGCTCTCAGACTCCAAGGTCAAGCTCTGATGCTAGAAGGGGGCTGAATGCTGCTGAGCCTTAATCTCAAGCTCCTGTCGTGTGTGTGTCGTCCCCCCCCCCCCCCTCTTGTGCACCTCTTTGCAGGGAAGAAGAGGAGGAGGTTCTGCTGGCATCTATTTAAGTGCAAAACAGGATGCATGAAAGCATGAAGCTCAGGCGGTCAATCTTGGATTAGGATAGCGGTTTTAAGTTTTGACAGGGTTTTAGGTGATGCAGAAGGAGAACAATAAGAAACTCAGGGTAGGGAAGCTCCTGAAAAAGATTAAGTGATCCTGTGAAATGGTTCTGCAAGATATAATAGACCAGGGAGCACCATTTTTATACGCTCTAAAATTTAAAGGAACAGGAACCTAACACGTCTATCATGACTTTGTTCAAGAAAAGTTCCCCTATTTTTTCCAGTTGTGCTGAGTTGCCTTATTTTACCTCTCAGTGACAGTATCAGCCTAGGGCCTATCAATACATCACTGTGGGACAATTCACTCATGGCACACTTTAAATGAAATATCCACAAATTGGATTACAGCCCCAAAGCACTCAGTAATTCATGCTTTCACTGCGTAATAACAAGTGTGCTTGCATAGGAAAAGCGACACTGAATTTAGCATAAAGCCTTGTTTTTCCAATTTTATGTGATAAGAGCAGACAATAAAAGCAGTGTTTTGCCTATTCAGCGGCACTAACCTTAAAGCCCCTCATCCGTGAGTGAATGCAAGTCTCTGAGCATTAGAGGGCAGCACAGTAACACTTTCCCACCTGCAAGGAAAAGGATCTTAGGATGCCATCATTCCAAGTGGTCCAGTTCAGAGAGTTCTGTCAGATCTCCAGAAGTTTCATATATGTCTCATTAAGAGATGTCTTTTCTGGGCTAGAGAGCAGAGGATGGGGACAGCGTTGGTCACAGGAATAGGTGAAAAAGCAGTAACTTTCACATTGTGGCAGCTGATAAAGTTCCTGACCTTACAGTCTCTCTATTGGCAAAGTCTTATTTGTCCATTTGTGGCTTGCTTTCTTTGCTCTCACTTTCCAAAGCTTTTAATGCTGTTTTATGGATGAGGCCAGAATCAATCCAGTGCAATGATTAACATACCAGTTGAGTCATGATTGAAGCATATTGTATCTTCCAGACACCCAAAAAAAGTCTATCTTTGGAAAGGGCAAGTTTAAACATGAAAAGAACTAATGATCTGTAATAATGACAAATCACCCTGTGTGTTATCTAATTTACTAGCACCAGGCACCTTGGCAATTTTTGTGCTCTGAGTAGGAGACTGGATCTTGGTAAATAATCCATAATTACACTACCGTCAGATGAAGATTGATTCAAGGAGGCCATTTTTATCCTGCAGGATCTGAAGGATTTATTCTTTTCCTTTCTTCTTATGTGACTAAGTCACTTTAGTTGTGACAAGATAAATAAGTACATACAGTGTCGGCATATACATGAAAATGTTACCTAATTCCTCCATTGCCCACACAAGCCAAAAGACTGATCCAATTATAACAGGATGAGACAGCTCCGGCTCCTGACTAGGTGTCACGACGAGTCCAGCTGGAGATCCAGACCAGTACGTGACCTCCAGACTGTCATTCTGCAGGCCAGTGGGCTGGAAACAAGGCTAATGAGGAGGTGATAGGCTCCATCCCTGAGCAGCCAGAGTTCCCGTCCCTGCCTGACGCCTGCCCCATCCTCCCCGTGGCACAGTAGGTGGCTCACAGGGGACCAGCACTGATCAGAGGCAAACACTGAGCATCCCACAACTTGCTGTACCAGGCTGTGAGTGTCCTGAGGTGTTGTAGCTGAGGGAGGTTTAGGAGCCATGAAAGACACAGAAAAAGGCATGCCCAGAACCAAAGGGAAGCAAGAAAACTCTTTCACAACTAATTAGAATGACGTGGTGTCCTAACTCCATCTTTCAGGCAGGTGAGAAGCTTTTTCTCTGTGGTAAGAAAGAGAAAGCCTGTGATCAGATGCCTGGGGCCTGCAACACACGTTCAAAAGACAGGAAGGAAAACCGAAGAGAAAAAAAACTCTGCTGAGTGAAGGCTTGTATCATTGAATTAGCTTTTAAATCAACCAGACCTTCCATAGTCAAGGCCAATGCTTTCATTCTTGTACACTCAGTTTGACATCCTTTGCCCACTCATTCAAACACTACCCGCTATCACTGAACTGTGCTGCAGGGTGCTTGACAAAACAGTGAAAAAACAAAAACATACACAAATAAAACTTGGCATGATATGTCTTTCTGCTTATGTAGATCAACAGCTTTGCCTTTATAGTGAATTTCTTCAAAACAACTTTCCTTTCCAGTAGACAGTAATTTAGCATAGTCCAGGGATAACTCTCTTATTTCATGCATTTAATTGTACCACAGATGACTGGAGTCTGAGTGAGGAAATGGACACTTATGTGAATAAACTGATTATGAATAGTCTTCTAAACTTGATTTGGAGAACAAAAGGTATGATGGTTGCTTCTTGATTGTGTCTTGCAGCAAGCTCTGGCTCCTGTTTGCCCCACACATTTGCTTTTTTTTTATGTGAGACCAGGTTATCTGGAGGGAAAAAGTGTGTCAGGACAGTTATCGCCTTACACGGAACTGGGATATAACCAAATACCTTTATGGATCACATATATATATAACTGAACTTCCCTTATTCATTTGACCCTCTTGCATCTACAGACCAGTGGTTCACAGGGAATATCAGCACTATCCATTGCATGGGGCTTTCTCCTAATAGAAATACTAATAGAAAACTAAAACCCAAACATGGATGCTAATTACTATGAGATGCAGTTATAGTGACAGTGCAGGATAGGAGTGCAAGGAGACTTAAGATGGCCTTAAATAAACTAGGCCAGCTACCAACAGCTGTGTAGCTGCCCAAATATTTACCCATCTCCTTAGCTTGCTTTTTACTTTGACCTGCTGCAAGTTCACTGATTCAAGGTATTTTGAGTATAGATGCAACCTGCAGCCACAGCAATAGAGGCAGATATACTGTTAATGGGAGAAAAGTTCAGAAGAACTTTGAAGAGAAAGAAAAAAGAAATAAAAGGTCGCAGCTGGGACCAAAAGAAGAAATTGCTGTCATGATGGGCTGTACCAAGTTCCTTTACTCTTGGTCAAAAATACAGTAGCACTGTATCTTATGTGATGTTTCCCCTCTCCCTTCCCTGTTTCTCTCACTGCTGCATTCATTTTGGTTCTCTGTGGAGTCCTGCTGCCTCCTACAAGACTTTCAAGAGCAAGTGGTGAAACAACATAGGCCATGAGGGATGTAAGGTCCCCTGGGGGTTCAGAAAACCACCCTCCACTGACTGCCCTGTGGCTAGAGCAAGTAACTGGTGTGACAAGAAAATAGTTCAGGGCTACAAAGTGTCTTATTCCCAATCTCAGCTGGTGAAGATTATCCTCCAAATCCTTGAAGGTCATCTAAAGTTTGCTAAGCCATGGTTGTCAGTCAACACTCCCAAGATTGGCCCATGTCACAGGCCACTTTTCAGATAGCTTCAGCCCAACCCATCAAGTGTCCAAAAATCAAACCAGGAGCTTCAACTATTATCTGCCAGGACTGTGGACCCTCTGCTAGCTTGTCCTACTCAGTTGGATTGCTGAACATTGCCATTTCAGGCATTTAGAAGTGGGACTACAACAGTTTCATTTACTTTCCTTTTCATTTAGGTCTACGAAAAGCTTCAAAGTACAAAATAGTAGAGCAGTGCAAATAATTGAGTCCCAGAAAATGGTCTGTCAGCTATCTACTACTACTTCTTTTTAGAAAGTGAAGATCCAGCTGTCTGTGTGTCTGCACCATCCAGCCAGGAGGGCTTGGGTGGGCAAGTGCAAGGTAACCTTTGATATGCGATCTGCCCGTGGATCCTCTCCAAGGTACTGGAAGGGATGAAGGAATGCCAGATAGACCCTTTTTTATATTGGACGAGATAACTAAACGACAAGTACCCAAGTCCACAAAAGGACTTTTGGTCCTAAGACTCGAAAAAAGTCCTGTCTGTTCTATTCTGCCCCCGAAAAATTGTAGTAAATTAGGATTTCTTAAGTAAAGTTTTCCAGTGCTGCATCCAAATTTGACATCATAACCTTGGGATACGTTTCCCTGATTGACCAGATAAATAATTTTTTGCAGCTGTTTGCCAGTGTGTTTCTGTGGTTGGAAGGCATTCTGGGCCTGTACCCTGACCTGGGAATCTAAAAACTCAAATGCAGCTCCAACAACAAAGCTTCTCTGCACACTCCCAGAGCTTCTGCCATACTGACAGCTGCACCTCAGCATCTCTCTCTCACCTAAATCTGGTCATGAGCTAAAAATGTAGGAGGTTTGTGGCCAGCTTCCCCCATGCACCTGCTCTTCGCATTTGCCAGCAGTGCTGTGCTCTGTGCCACGGGGACTCTGGCAAACTTGTCTAAAAAGACTTGAGGCTTTGCATGCTGCCTCAGTTTTACACAGTAGCATTGCTGTGATAGCATCCACCCAGGAGATCCGATGCCTGGGTCTAGTGCATTTTTGAAGAGTTAGTGACTTCAAATGCCTGCTTCTTGCAAGAGCACTTCAACAGACTAACTGTTTTGGGGGTAATATTCTGCCTCTCCTGTAAAATACAGAAACAAGATTTCTTGGGCAAGTATGACTCTTTACCCAAAGAACAAGGCACATGACTGGGAAAGGAGCTTTTTGGGTTCCTGATTGTAAGAATACAATAGATAGGCTTTAGGCAGTGATTTAATAGTGCAAAATAGCACTGACAGTCTGCTTTTCTTTTCAGCATGGTCACAAATAATTGTAACACAGTAATTTTCTTGCTATTTTCTTCGTTTCTAACTTTAACCTTGTTTGAACAGTGATTTGATAGAAGACCCCCTTGCTCTGTTTTTTGTTCTCTGATTGACATGGACCAGTCCACACACTTGAAAGAGACAGCAGAAGTTATTCTTATTCCCCTTCTCCTGATGTGGGGTTGTGGTCTTCATGATTTACCTGAGGTGAGTTAATGCAGCAGTACTTAAGCTTTGCCTGTGGGGTTGCTTGGAGGATTGTATAGATGCATGATTTGATGTGGGCTTCCTCTGCAGACCTCAGTAGCTTTGTAGGTGCATCTTGTCATCTTCATGGAGCACTCTGCAAGTTTGGGACCAACTTTTGGATGAGTTCCCCCTTTATGTGAAATATAGCTGAAGTGAGTGCTATTGTTTGTGTAGGTTTTTAGAATGATCAATTTTGTCCTTGTTAATGTTGGAATATACTTTTTTCCCCTTGAGTATCATCCAAGTGTGGAGGTGTTAAAAAATAGGTATAGTTGCCCCACCATAGCTACTGAGTAGCAAATAATTGAATAGTTTCATCCCCCCACTGGTTTTGGTAAAATCACAAACAGTTGATGTGTTTCATAGCTTGTAAAGACACATGGGTTGTATATTTTGGTCATGAGACTCTGAGGTACTGAGGACTCACAAACCTTTTCTACTCCACAAGGGGTATATGTTCTGCATAAAGCATTTATATACTACAGATAGGGGGAAAGGTTTAATGCTTTTTCTTCTCTTAAGTAAAATACACACACCCCTCTCATAATTACAGAGGCAAAATGAACTGGTAAAGACCACAATGCATTCTGCTGCAGAACTACACTACATAGTTTTGGGGGAAAGGTATGCACCATTTATGTAGCTTCAGTTTTAAGGTGAAGCTTCTCTCTGGAGTATTAGATTTATTTTTCCCTTGAGAACATGTTTGAAAATATCATAGAATCATCATAGAATCATAGAATGGTTTAGGTTGGAAAGGACCTTGAAGATCATTGAGTTCAACCTCCTTGCCATAGGCAGGGACACCTCTCACTAGAATATCTTCAGCTTTGTATAATCTGTCTCGTTATAAAGGCAAAGAGAGCTCATCAGAAGTCTATTTTATGAGCTCCCTCAGATAGGGACAGTATGACAGCTGGCAGACAAGCAGCAGACTCCGTCAGAGACAAAGAAAGCTACTCAACTGTTCTTTAAATTGAGTAGTAGGACTTTTAACAAGCGGGCCTCCAATCGCCATGACAATATGTTTGGTGCACGTAGCCCTGCCATCACCTGTCCTTGTTTGAATGGTACATTACTGTGATCAGTCCTGTTTTGAACGAACATCCAGTCCTCTTCTAATCACCCTCTTGCAGAATATCATGTTCAATTCCTGGACTTCACGGTTCTGCATGATGCAGTTGGGTGTCACTCTGCAGAAAGACTACTGCTGTGCGTGTGAAGTATTTGAGTGATCGGAGCGGCAGGGCATAGCTGCACAGGCTGCAGGAGATGAGGAAAGGTGTGAACGCAGCGTGAGCCGAAGCAGCCACTGCTCAGGAAGGGTGAAGCCAATTGGTTGGAGCAAGGCATTTAGAGGACAGAGAGGAGAGGCTGGGAGTGATTGATGAGAAAAGACCACATTAGGAAAGAAAGAGAGGCCCTGTGGAAAAAGACCTTTAGAAACAAGTCCTCTCATGACAAAAATACAATGACATTGGAGACAATGGAATGAGAAAGCGAAGGAGGAATTTCCTTTAATGAATCTTAATTCTTAAATATACTTAAATATTTCTATTCAGATCAGTTTTCCACTCATCACTCTTAAGGCAAATTCTTGATGTTGTAACTCCTCAGTCAAGACCTGTGCACTATTATCATGAAATTCTCTTATTGCCTGGACACTTGTCTCCTTCATGGGAGGCGGGAAACAAGAGTGTGTACTTTTTGCAGTACAGCAAATCACAGTCTTACAGCTGTTTCATTTCTGTTTTTATTTTCTCTGCATTAGTCCTTTTTGCCACTCCTCAGCTTCTTCTTTCTACCAAGAAAGATGGCTAACTGCCTGATTAGAGGAAAGCAGCTTGAAATGTAGTTGCTTTGTGTCAGGGACCTACCTCAAGTCTGAGCCTGTGCTGAGCATCCAAACAGAGGTTGTTCCCTTGGAAGTTGCTAGCCCTCTCCCTTCGGGTTGCTTTCAAAGAGGTGATGACGCTCCAGACTCCTCTGCTCTGTCTTGGTTCACTGTTTCTATTAGTGCTATGATCCCTACCCTTTTCTCATCATTTTATTTCGCTCCCTTGTGGTTGATTGTTTTCTTGGCCTGTGGCAGCTTCTCAATGAGGAGATAGGCTGTTTATTCCAGGTGGGCCATCTCTAGAGTGTGAGTGTTGCCTGGAGAACTTTGATATTGGCTGGAAATAAACCAGCATGGGACTCTTGATGATACAAAGCCAGGCTGTGCTTTGTCTTATTTTTCAGCTTTGTGTTTTCATTCCCTTTGTTAGTTCTCCCCCAACTTTCTTTTTTTTAATTACAGAAAGCCCTTACCTTGAAATGCCACTAGGACAATGGGGAGGGAGAACCACAGTGTGAAAGGATTAAGTATTTCAGCAAACGGATGTCTTGCTAGGAACACAGGGTATAAAACATGCAGGAGTGCAGCTAGGAGCCCCTTCACCAGGGAGGTGAAGCTGAAGGAAGGCAGAGCAAGTTAGGGCAGAGGGTCGTATTGCATTCCTTGCATTCAGGTACATGGCATCTGCATTCACCTCTCTGCATTTCAGTAAGAACCGTCTCTGTTGCCTCAAGAAGTTAAATTGCATTTGTTGTGCTGTACACAAGGAGGTAGTTTTGAGGAAAGAATTGCTATCATCTTTTACATGCAGACTCATTAATTTCTGTGATGTTCTAAATCTGCTCACTTGGTTGATGGTTAGTGCAGGCAATTTCTAATTGCTACCCATAATGCACTTCTAACCCCAGAGAAGCTAATTTCGCAGCCTTTATTTTCCTCCCCTTGCATTTTGTTAGGTGGGATTATGTTGATATCATGTAAATTTACAAGAGAAAATATTTTCTGCTCTATAAAGCTACTGTCTAGATATCCACAGCAGAGGTGAGGGCTTCAAATGCTTATGAATGAAAGGAGCCAATGGCAGTAAACAATATATTGTAATTTTAGTGTAAACTATTCTGCCTCTTCAATGTTTAATACATATTGGCTTCTTTCAGATGTTATTTTGTTGTGTTGTCCAACAAAGGTATTTATAGTTCTAGTTAAATATATATATATCAGGACCTTTCAAAAATGACTGTTTACCCCGCACAAAATACTTTCATTTTTGAGGTAATTATCCAGAGAAATCTGGAAGGAAGTCAGCATTTTTAGAAAGGTGAAACTTTTGTCCTGCTTATGGAAAAGCAAAAATAATCTTGGAAACATAATGTCACATCTGCTGTCCACAGAAAGAAATAATCTATCAGTAGTGGCCACGCATGAAGAACTGGAGTTCATGGAAGTACCACTCAAGTGTCCCATTTTGGTGAGAGAGGTCTGCCACGTCTGGGACAGTTGGCTTCTCCATTGGCTTCTCACATGGGTGTTCGCATGCGCACAGAAGTCTGAGTCTTCCAGATTGCATTTACTTTGAGGAGGTGTCTCTGACTATTATTCAAGTAAAAAATTAATTGAGCCTAAAGCCTAAACAGAGCTTGCATTGGTGAGTTGCTGTCCATGCTATTGAAGAGCTTCCTGCCATATTTTCCCTCTTGTGACAGCCTGCTGGGGGGTCAGATGAACAACCAGAGCTGATGCAAGGGGAAGGGATTGCTTTTTCAGTACCTGTAAAGTGAAACTTCATTTTAAATTCATCTCACTAAGCAGCTAAACCTCAGCCAGGCCGCTCCATAGGTGTGTTATGTTCAAGATCTGAAGGGCCTCCAATTTTCACATGTGCCATTACACACAAGTAAATTGCTGTTAAGCTTGCTGGCAGAAAGTAGCTCTTCCAAAAAGTGCAGTGTATTGCCTCAGTTACGGACCAGAAAAAGGAGCACTGAATCAGAGGCCAGAAAAAAAACTCAAGCACTTGCTATAGGAAAATAGTTAGGCCTGAAAATAGACTGTCAAGTGTACTGCCCTGCACTGCAGCGTGCCTTCAGAGTGGCCTTTGGGCAAGGGTTGGTCAGGAAACGCTGGACATGAGCTTACAGTATCTTTTGTGCACAAAAGGACGCTTCAGTTTGGAAGAGAGATGTGACTCGGATGCTGGGTCTCCTCACCCGATTTTGAGGGCTGCAGGGAAATGACTGGACCTCTGGCTGGGTCCTGCCCTGTTGTTAAGCCAAACGAGTGGGATGTGCAGCAGAAAAGGACGAGACATGACAATTGCTGGATGTGACAGATAACCGTGTGAGGAGCTGACAGAAGTTAGAGATAACACCATGAGGGATGGCTGGATTTCACAGGTGGCTAAGAGGGAGTTATGTGAGAAACGGCCACCCTTCACAGATAACTGAGCTGGGGAGTGCTGAGGACCTTCCCGGCCATAGTCCTGCAAGGCCACCAGCGCCTAGGTAATCGTATCAGTAATACTTTATTTGGGTACAGATGTAGCAAAACTGGAACCCATGGGAAAAAAAGAGCAGCTGTTTACTTGGGAGGAGGCTGCGGTAAGCAAAGGGCGGTATGAGGGCAGCAGAAAGGCGGATCAAAAATGGGACAGGGGATAATATGTTGCACAAATCCTGTGAGCAGTGCTGCCTGGGGGGCACCTGATGGTCATCCCTGCACAAATAAACCAAACCTGTCCCTCTGACCATACCACAGGGGTCCAAGCTGTGGCCGGGAGGTCCGGGGCGAGGAACGGGGTGCTCTCCTGGGCCCATAAGGGGATGCCCAGGTGAACTGATGGGGTGTTGTGGTGTCACTGTTTCCATGCCCATTCCAGTCTCGAGAGTGCTGGCAGCTGACATCACTTTTAACACTGACAGGCATGGTCCTGGGGCACCTTACGTGGGACAGGAACAGATACAATTGCAGACTGGCATTTTGTCCAAAGAATATCTAAGAATAAAAAGATAATGATCTTCTTTCAAATGAAAACATAGCCGAGAATGCTCTGTAAAACTCTGAACAAGAGTGTACCCAAAAAGGAAAAATAACCCATAAAAAGTTTGTTGGGAAAAAACATTTATTATTTTAGTGGGGTGCGGGGAGTTACTTAGGAACAGGAATGCAGGGGGTTAATTTCTCAGTGTTCCTACCCTGATCAAGTGGGAATGCTTGGAGGACTAATCATAAATAATCATAATCATATCCTGCCTAGATGGATATGTGTTTAAACATAGATGCAGTTGCCTGAAAATTGTTCTATAAAGATACTGAAGGCAAAGAGGGGATATGTGAAATTAACAGCAGAATGGGCTAATTAAGATCTTCAGATAGGTTCTTAAAACTGGGTTATTACGCAGAATGTTGCTTACTTGACTGTGCCTTCTAAAAATGCTCTTTCCTTGAGTGTTTTTTTGAGGTTTTTTTGTGTGTTTTGTTTCTTGTTTTTTAACTTAACCCCTCCCAACACTTCTGTTTTGACCTCTCAGGGACACACAGGTGTACAGGGCAGAGTCTGAGCTAATGAACTGCAGCTGGAGAACTCTCAGCCAACCCTGCAGTTTCTCTGTCCTGCTGCCTCCGACGTGTTTTGCCAGGGAAGCTTCTGGGAACACACTGGCACTGAATAACATCGAAAAGAAAAAAAACCAAACTTTTGAAGCAGCACTTTTTTTTGTTGTCTTAAGGGTTACTGAGAGAGTCTCAGTCCACACATGCTGAACATTGCCTTCTGAGCAGGTCTTGTGGTTGGTTAAAAACCCCTTACATTTTCTCCTGAAAAATTCACTCTCTCTCCTGCAGCTTTCCATTTCACCCAAAGGCCTCTTGGCTAGCTCATGAATTCATTTAGTAGAAGTAACATGAAGGCTGGAAGAAAGTGGACATGACAGAGCTGTAAAAATACCATTGGCTGTGGCAAAGCAAAGGAGATACTGCATCTCCGCATCAGCACTTCCACATGAAAGGATAAAAGGTACAGAGCTAACCAGAATTCATCAGCTGCTTCTTTTCCATAAATAATCTAAGCTGTTCTCCTTTTTTTTTTTTTTTCAGAAAATAAAATTTTTCTTAAGATCTAGAAGGGTTCTGCACTCATGCCAAAATTTTTGAATCTTTCCAAACTTTCTGGCAGATCAGCAGCAGTTTCAATTCCTAGGTAATTGCAGGTACTGTGTTGGCACAAATATTGAAAATGTACTTGCCCGGGATGCTACTCTGGAAAGCAAATGTTCACATTTCTCCATATGGGGAGGATCAAGTCTGAGGTCCAAAGGGCAGACATCAGCACATTAGAGGGAATGTATCTCCCCACCTGCTTTACTACCACTGCTTTTAGTGTGGAAACGTTTCCCAATACGTCTAAAACACAAGCACACATATTCTCACACTTTGCTTTCAGAGCAGATGCATTTTTTTTTTTGTCAATTGTGCCCCTAAAGACAATTGACGGTTCAGGTCAAATGCGTGTTGTTATGCTATTTTTATGTGTGGTTATTGGGATTGCTTCTTGTTCGTGTGATGGTAGTTGCCTGCCAGCTGGTGGCTAGATTCTGCTCGACAATTAGCAATTTTCCCCATCTGCTGAATAGATTTACACCGCATGTGTCTTGTATGTGATAATATCTGAGGTTCAACTAGAGATATTTTGGTAAAAGACTGTTCTTCACTCTCCAGAGCAGTGCTTTCTCCTGTATGCTTTGCAAGTTTTCAGGGAACTATGGCTTTTGAGAGTGATGGAAGTGCTGTTTAAGTGGTTTGTGATGCTCCAGTTAGACCCTGGTATTTGCAGTTCTCCTAGAAATGAAGCAAAACTACAGAAATAGTGTTCCTAATTTGATGAATAATAAATATCAAGGATTTTTTCCTTTTCGCACAAACTTTGTTCAGAATTAAGTGTCGAGCTCTTTTGGTGATCCGCTTTCTTTCCACCTCCTGCACAGCTCCAAATTAACAGATACCCTGTAAAACCAATCACCGCAGGACCGAATTGTTTCAGAGTCCACTTCACTACATCTCATCCTGCCAAATTCCAGCTGATTGTAGAAGTCATGCTGTGCACCCATTTAAATTGAAAAGCTCACAGGCTTGGTTGGGCCATTTCAAAGTTTGCAGAGATTTAGCTCTAATCCTCTTAAAATATTAGGGCATGTGACCTTGCATACCATATTGTCAGTGGGATAAAGATCCCTTTGATTTTTATTTACACTTCTTCACATGGGAGGAGGCAGGTTAATTCATTACATCTCAGTGCCACCTTTGGCTCCCCATCCCCTCCCTTAGGTCACTCAAGTGGATGCAGGAATGTTTCGGCAAGTAGGGTTTGCATTTCTCTGCAGCTCTGTGTTCCAGTTTGTTCTCCAGAGGCACGCTTACAAGATGTCAGCTCTGCAGGCAAATAAATTGTTTTATTTTTGCATAAGAGATGTTCTTCCATCTATCTTTATGGAATGGAGTTTTTCGCTATAAATGTTTCATGCAGACAATTTCAACAATTCATGTACTTGCTTTTACTTTATAACTTTTCAATTAAACAATGTTTTTTAAAAGCTGGCAGTAGTTCCAACCCGTTGTTATGAATTTTGCCTTCAAGTTTTTTTTTTTAATGTTTACAGTGTAGCAAAAAGAAGGCATAAGGAGTATAGAGAAGAAAAATGCTGTAACCATGGAGGATAATGGGTTTGAAAAAAACAGAGTGCACAGAAGTCCCACAGCCCCTATCTTCATTACTTTGCATAGTTATTTACACACATGCAAAAGTAGTAAAAATTTTTTTATTTACTAGTGGGCTTGGCTAGGAAACTAGGTTCCATGCAAGGAAAAACATGGGGCTTTTCTGTCTAGGAGAGGACTGAAGGGGAATTAATAGTTTTCAGAGATAAATTGAGAGAGTTTTGGTGCTGTCCGAGCATTCAGTATTTTGACAATGAAAAAAAAAATTGCAAAAGGCTGGTTACTTTCTGTGAAAATATGATTTTAACTGAAAGCTCATTTTTCTATGTAGTACTGCACTCAAATTTTGTCTAGTGTTGTTTCCCTATAGTTTCCTATAAGTCCAAATGAAGTAAGAGTAAAACAGTTATGATTTCAGGCCCGGTGCTAAAGATATACTACTTGTCCATAAAGTTCATAAGTTTAAAGTCAAAATATTAACCTGCCCTGCCATCTGCTAGTAACCAAGCTATTCTTATACCACACCAATATTACAAAGGTCGTATAGCTATGGCAATTTGGAGGCTTGTCTCAATTTCTGACTGGAAAGGAAGAAGTCACACTTGAAACGTGTGGAAGAGTCTATAGGGTCTGCTTCACTTTTCCTTATATATAGCTGCAGCTAACCAGATTACCTTCTCCCCACCACATCTACTCCCAAAAGCAGGAGTGAGGATTGTAACAAGGGCAGCTAACTCCAAGAGAGATGATGAGTCAGAGGCTTCAGCTGTGATTTGTGCAGCCTGGCATATTAATGTAAACTGATAGCAGCTTATAATGAGCATCTGCTATTGCCTCCTGTTAAAGATGAGGTACTGGACTTGCTGGACCTTTGATGTGACCCAAGTACAGCTGCTCTGGTGCTCTTTGTAAGGGCTCAAACCATTAGTTCAGCCGCTCAGAAGCAGAAAAAAAACATGCAGAAGCTGACCGTCACAAGTTCCTCGGGCGCCTCTGTGTAAATCAACACAGCTTGGGAGTCTGAGGCTAGAAAAGTTAGGATTAGTCTTTTAGGGAGGAGGGAAGGGCATATGAAGTAAGAGGCTCAAGGCTATAGATGGACTGTACCCCTGGAGTGGGCTTACATTTTTTAAGTTAGGTTGAGGTTTGGTTTCTGTTTGGACTCTAAAGGCTTAAAATGTACCAGACATGGTGAGGTGACCCCCAAGCAATATTGTGGAGGCTGTGTCCCATCAAAAGGGACGCCAGCCAGTGCCGGGTATGTGTGAGAATGATCACTCACACAGCTTCTCCCTGAATAGTCAGTTTTAATTTGTTATCTTGCATTTCTTGTACTTCAAGACAGGTGATATGTGTGAGAAGGGGAAAAAAAAAAGTGTCTAAAGAAAACCGAGGTTGCAAATTTGCGAGGAGATTTGGGAGCAGATGTGAAAATTGAGGCTGCTTTTGATTCATTTTAAATAGCCGGATGGCAACTCAACGGTATTTCTCCAAATGTGTGGTTATATGCTGAACAGGCACACATAGCACATATCAGAGTGTTAGATCTATAGATCGCTGCTCTGGAATGGTATATAACCTGTGCTGAAAATTAAATGTCATCCCACGTTTAGTATTTGATACAGTGAAATATGACTTTTGAGACTTGGGTAGAGAATTGAGGACTAAGTGAATACTTTGAGATCCTGCTGCTGCCACGTGAAGGAGGAAGGCAAAAGGTTCATGCTGGAGCGGGGGGGGGGTGCCACAGCCTGTTCTTTGTGGTGAAGTGACTGGATTAGACAGTTTCCACATAAACAGATGCGGGGAAGGTTATTACTCTCTTAAAGCACTAGCGGCAGGCATCAGCGATGTGAGAGAAATGCCAGGTTATAAGCAGAGACTTTTTCTCAGGATTCAAGCTGTTGCTTTTCTACGTTTCCATCCTTTCCCCCTTCTGAGTGATCTGATGAAATTATTAGTTGCTGTGACAGATGATAAGTGGAAGGGGGTAGGAATGGCACTGTCTAGAAATTAGGAGTGGGCTTTATTTTTCATTTCATTCCAAAACTGCCTCTCGCCCTTAAATCCTGCCTCTCTCTTCCTCCCTGCAGAGGTTGCCTCCTGTCTCTCTGCTTATGTCTTCTCTGCTTATGCTCTTATCAGCAAAACATCCTCCTCCTCTCCCTTTGCCCACAAGAAAGCAGAGCCCTGTTGTCCCACCTGCGCGGGGCCGCGTGCCCAGTTGCTGGCTGCAGGGCAAGCCACGTGCCCAAAAAGGCGCCGTGGGTCCTGCCATGCCACCCGTGCAGCTGGCCTGGGAGCAGCTGGGCACTGCAAGGGAACAGGCTTGTTTGTGGGGTGAAAAGAACTGTGGGCAAAGGGAAGGTAATTCCCTCCTTGGGCTTTCTGGTTTATTTGGGGAAGCTTGATAGCTGCACGTTTTAGTTTTGAGTGATGCAGCACTGGGGGGGAGGTGGTGGTGGTGTCTCACTTTAGCAGTATGGTGAGAGAAAAAATTCAAATTTTCTTCTCACCATTATGAAAAATTGTAGTGAGACATTTTTTTTAAAAAGAGAAAATGAGAAAAATTGCAAAAAAGAAAATTAAGAAAAAATTTTCTTTTTCAAATCAAATAAAAAAATGAAAATGAAAAAAAAAATTAAAATTGAGAAATATGAAAATGTGCCCAAACACTAGTTCTAGGAGTATGGGCAGTTAAAAGGAGGAGGAAGAAAGTAACACTAAATGACAAATAAATTCACTACATGCTGGACAGAATGACCTGGAGAGCTGCCCTGCAGAGAGGGAGTGAGCAGTGTTCCCTCTGCTGTTCGTAAACAGGCGATGAAACCTGGGAACTGGTGGGTGGAAACGGGTGGAAAGCTGGAAAGTAGCTTGCAGGGACTGAAGACAAAACTCGTTAGTGATGGGAGAGAAACCATAGAAAGGAAGGAGCTGTCAGATCACACACGTTCTTGGGGTAGGAACCAGTCAAGTTGTGCAGTAAATGCTGCTAAAAGAAAGATTATTACAGTGAGTCCTCACTCCAGCATAAACATCACCTGACAGGCTCTCAGGAAAAGAGCGGATCTTAAAAAAGTACCTTCTGCTTTTTGATTGAGAGTGGAGAGAACTATGGGTATAACAAGCACAGGCTGGTTTAATTTGATGCTGTTTAAGAGGTGATCACTTTAAGTGCAGCAATACCTCCTGGCTGTACAGGAGCCCCTGAAATCTCAGAGGCTTGAAAATGAAAGGTGGCTGTCATTCAGCGCTAGGAGTCCTCCCTAAAGTCTCTCTCCGACTGTGTCAAGGAAACGGTACGATGGCTGAAGCAAAATGTTCCAATAAACACATCCAGCCAGGGAGCAAACCCCTACGGACAGCAGATATAGCACCCTGACTGCTGCCTCGGAAGGTGAAAGCACGCTAGATTACAAATGCAACAATAATTACAGTACCATTGAAGACAATTTCACTGTAAATGAGAAATTCAGATGATACAGAGGAGTCAGTGAGGCTATGCGAGACTGCTCTGAGATCTGAGGGTAAAATAAAAAAGACCAGGCGCTGGAAGAACACGGGGTTCAGGAAAACTAATGTAACAAAGTGACTGGTCAGCACTTTCAGGGAGGAGATGCAGGCAGACAAAACAAAAAAATGAATAAAGGATATTCAAAGATCTGAAAGGGAAGAAGGCTCTTCCAAGTCCCTGGGGTGAACAAAATAAACATTATGAGACAGGCGTACTAATGAAAGGCCTGGGAAATGCATGAAAAACATTCCACTCCGAGTAACTAAACAGACGCTTTTTATTTCTGCTACGGCTAGAAAAAAGAGAGAGCATGGGGGAGAGCCAGAGTCAGCCTTGGTTGGAGGGGATAGGATCGAAAGGGGTGAGCCCTGGGAGGGCAAAAGGGAGTGTTTATGGATATCAGGACACACAGGAGGGGGACCCTTGCTTGGCAGAGTACCCACAGTTCCAGCCTTGCTGTGCTGCAGACACCAGTAAACATGTAAAAATCCTCCTCCAGAGGAGGTGGGGTTTTTCTGTTGCTGATCTAGTTATCGAATGGCCAAGTCATTACTGAGAGTTGTTTGCTGCGAGCTGAGATGCTGTCGGTGGATGTCCAGACTCCAGAGTGCTGTCGTGACCATGGAGCTGCTTGTGGGGATTTACCTCTTGTGGTGACATGGCTGCAGGGTCCTTCTGCATGAGCATGCAAACCCTCTCCATTGGGGGAACGATGGACCTGTTACTCTTACTGGCTGTGCTATGGGCTCCAAGTCCCTTGGAAGTGTCTGGCTCACTCTAAAGATCCTGTATTTTACATGTGGATACCCTTCTGTTTGGAAAAATGCCGTACTAAATACAGCATCAGAGCTTTGTCTGTGCTCTCCAGTTCCCTGACTGGAGATCTTGGAGATGTTACATCCCCACCAAAATGCTGAGCAATTGTGCTTGTACACAAAATCAAGGGTGGCCATATTTGATAGCGTTGAAGTAAAAGTCCTCTAAAAATCTGGGACCTATTTGTCCGACTCTTGAGAAATATCTGCTGGTTTTTTTAACTTCCTCTCACTTTAGTTATGCATAAACCGGGAGTGCACGGCAGCGGTGGCTGCATGTGCAGTGTTGCGGCCCCACGTTAGAGAGATGCAGTGGAGGTGCCTGCCTCCCCTCCCACAGCCCCATTTCTGGGGGCAGACATCCATCCCTGCGTGGAGACCTTGAGACAGGCGTGTGCTCCAGCCTGGGCACCTGGGTGGATGGCTGGAGGAAACGGGCACATTTTGGTGGGTTGCTTTGCTTTGTAAGTGCAGCCTCGCTTCATCAGCTTCCCATCTTTAAAATGGAGGGAATATAAACTCCTCTCTAATTTAAAGATAAATTAACTTCTGCTTCTGAAGCGTTCAAGTGGCATATTGAGCAGCACCACAGGAGAGTCCATGAAGAGATAAATTATTTTATACAGAGGGGAGGGATTTGGTTAGTGTACAGTTAAGCAGAGCCTGGAACTAGATGGTAGGTGAAGCGAATGAAACAATATATTGCACGGCTGTGCATTGGCACCATCTATTGCACTGAGTAAGGCACAGGGTTTCATCAGAAAAAAAAAAAAATTAGCATGTGGCCTTATAATTAATGGCTGTGTTGTAAGAGGAAGGGGGGCAGAAAATCTTAAACCTGCCATTTTCTAACCTTTGAACAGTTGACTTTGCACCCACAATGTTCTTTTACTGTTGTTTTTTTTTTGCACATAGCACAATACAAAGCAGAAAGGGCTTTTATTATTAAACAGAAGCGACAACAGGATGGATATCTGTGGCACCGGGCTGCACAGGAATGTAGTGGAGTCAGCAGTCCAGTCCATGATTGTTTAATCCAGGATTTAGGCAGTCTCCAGGCAGTAATACAACACTGTGCAATCGCTGTTCATCAGCCTGCAGGTTAGAGAGGAGCAGCTAAGGGCCACATCTCTGTATTCCCCCCCCAATTATTTTGTTTCCCATGTAGTCACTTGTACCACTGCAAATCAGGTTAATGCATGAAAAGACGCAACATTTTGCTTGTACCTCACATGCTGTTCAAGAGGCAAGCAGTGAATACACCTGCTTCAACATATAGTCCTTGCCCTCACCATGTGTTCTATGCTGCCTTGCAGAACTCCTTTGTGTTAAACAAAGGTGAAACGTTAACACGAGGATAGTAGAGAAGCAAGTTGACTTTTGGTGCTTAGAAGTAATAATAGATGCTTGCCTCTCTATGAACTTTATGTCACTCAAGCTTAACCTTTACATGCTTGTGCAGGATAAGAGAGAGATTAGGTTTGCAGGAGGACTGAAGGTTAAAAAAAAGAAAAAGACCTTAAATCCCAAAGGTATGGAGAAGAAGCCAGAGGTCTGATTGCATTGTGTCAGATGGCAGTCGTTCTCCTCCTCTTTGAAGCAGCTCTGATACACACAGGATAGTGTAATGCCATGGTGTTACAGCCTCCTCTATTCTGTGAACCCTTAGACAATGTTTTCAGAGGAGCAGGAGATCCTCAGACAGCAAATTTAAGCCTACAGCAACATGCCCAGTTTTTTAGGCTGTTGTTTCACATTTGCTTTCAGACAGTGTAAGATCGGTACCACAGCCAGATGAAGCTGTGCCATGCTCAGCTGCCTGGTCCTGCCCCGGCATCACGTCCTTTCTTGTGCCTCATGCAAAAGAAGAAATGATGTGGGGATGGGAATGAGAAGCCCAGGTGGGCAGATCTGCTGCCCTGGTAATTACCTGGTGGCAAGACAAATTTATGCTGACTTAAGCCCTAAGGCCACAATTGCCTTGTGGGCTACTGTTAAGTGATACAGACCGCCAGGGTTCTGCAGACTGTGGGATGCAAATCGCTCTAATGGATGGGTCAGTAAATGTAATGGACAGAATTTCTAAATAAATTTATACGGTAATTAGGTATCCCCAGGGTGGTAGGTATATGCAACTAAGGAAAACTGCAGGACTGGGTGTGTGCAGGCAAAAGCAGTGCAGATGCCTTTCTGTATCCCCCACTACACCTCTCCTCCGGGACTGGGGACACCAACCACCACAACACCCTTCACCCTTCTCAGCGTTACCAGAAGCCCTGTTCTGCAGTCCAAGCCAGACCCTTCTCTCAAGGGTGCGTATCTGTTTACATATGAAGGCATGAGGGACCCTATTTCGGTGAGGTGTGGGGATTCAGGGGTATATGCTGAAGTCTCTTTGTCCCCCAAAAGCAGTGCCAGTGAAGGCCCTGAAGTGAGTGAGAATGTAATGCTATGCAGCATAAGCTAGTCTAAAACTGGGCTGCTCTGATTCTTCCATTCTTTCTGACCCCAATTTTATGTTCCGACCCTTCCTTTTTTTTTTGGCTGCTGCTTGTAACGTCATGGCATGAGAACTGAACTGCATGCTCCTGAAGCTTTTTTTTTTTTTCTTTTTTTAGTTTTATGCAGTTAGTTTCAGCTCCCCAAACAAGCTCCTCGTGCAGCTGTGTGGGTATCAGTCCTGGTGTGAGGGAGGGGGCAAAAGCACAGTGGGGGGCAGAGCTGCTGGATGCAATGCTGGGCTGGGGCACAGCTGACTTGGATCAACCTCACCTACTGAGGCATCGCAGCTTCATTAAATATTCTGGGTGCTTAATGTTGCTTCTGGCCCTGCAGAAGTGAGCTATATACAGCCCTTGATTACAGACTATGCCTAAACAATTGTCTAGCCCACAGACATGCCTAGAAATCTCTATCACTCCCATCGATTCAGAGTGAAAAGCCCACTAGACCTTGCCTCCGCCTTCCAACGCAGTCCTTCGCAGTGTTTGTTGTTACTTGCATGCGTTAAGGCTTGTAACAACTTTAAGCCTTTTGTGTTCATCATGTGAGGTGGTAACAGGCTGTGGTATAGCTGTATGACATGCTTGTACTACAGGGACTGTGCAAATTAAAACCAATTCCAGGGAGGTGGGGAGAGTAACAGAAAAAGGAGGCGATGAAGAACTAGTGAAGGAAGCAATATAAAAACATAATCCAAGCTGTCTTTATAGATCAGCCAGTATATTTCCAGCTACTGTTGAGAGATGAGTTATTGAATGATACCTATTTTCACCCTGGCCATAGATTTCAGAAATGCATGCAAGTACAATTATCTTCACCCAAGCGGTGAACGTCTGGACAGTTATCAAATCTAAACATTGTTTATGAATCGATTTTTGCCTCCTTAAGTTCAGCTTGGCTATCCTTGCAGCATACCAAGTGCCATAACCAGCCTGACGGATTACGCAGGGGTTACGTTTTGCATCTGGAATCCTGCGTGCAGCACTCATCCTGGAGAGGTGCTTCCAGGCATCTGCACTTGGGGCAAGAAGGAAAAGGCAGCCATGGGAAGATGTACCCTTCTTCCCTCTAAATGTAATTCTAAAGGCAATGTTCTTTAAGGACAGTCCTTTGTCATTGTGCAGATAATTCTGGTTGTGCTTCTGCGTTTTCATTGTTTATTAGCAGCATAAGCTTTGAGGGTAACGGGGGCTTGACATTTTCTGCGAGGCCAAATCCTATGGTCAGCTCTCAGCTTTAACTCATGCAAACTCCTAATGTGAAAACTGCAGGGATTTGTCTGCATACAGGCTTTTAGAATTTTATTAGCTGTAAAATTGTCTATAATGAGGACTTCACTCCAGTCTCTGAAGAACCTGTGCTGGCTGCTGTCAGGGACAGATCGTGGAGCCGGATGGATTAGTGGGGTAATCTGGTAATGCAAATTCTTCATATTTAATCAAGGGAGCATCTACTCTGCAGTCCCAAATGCTTCTTGGCAAAACAGACTGGCAGCACTAAGCTCTGGCAAGATGGCAGTACTGTTATTTCTCCCAGAGGGCCAGAACTAAACTACCTTCCCTTCCCTCTGGGAAAGGCTATAAATAGAGGTCTACTGGGAGCCTTCGCAGAGGTGGCTGCTGGCCAGCATTGCAGTTGACCCCCTATCCCTTCTTCATCTTCGTTCTTCCCTTCCTTGCTGGTATTTGTGTGATTTTGAGGTGAGCTGGTCCAGGGAATTAAACCAGCCGAAACTAATCATAGGACGAGAAGACTCTGATGCTTGCACATACTGCACGTTGCCTCATCCACGTTTCTGGCTACCCCCAGAGAAGCTGACTCTACCTTCCACATGACTTTCTGAAATGCTGGGCAACGAAGTAAACAACGCGCAAGATGGCTTAGGGATTTAAGTTAAATCCACATCTACATAGTAAACTGCCAGAGAAAGGCACGTATTATTCACAAATACAGGGTCAAACTGGAAAACATCAGTCACATGCTATTTACTAACTGCAGAAACAGTTACTATTTCTGTACCTGCAAGCCATGAAAAAAATGAAACCTTTTAGGTTAAATTAATGGAAAGCGAGACAGACAGCAAAACACCTTGCTCGGGACTACAGAGTACCCAAGATGTAGTTGACTCACAAGTCACTCTGAACTCATGAGACCCTGCCGTATGCCTGCTGTCTTGATAAAGTGCTGCAACAAGGCCAAGTGCAAGGTCCTACATCTGGGCTGGGGCAATCCCATGCACAAATACAGGTTGGGCAGAGAATGGATTGAGAGCAGCCCTGACGAGAAGAACTTGGGGGTGTTGGTGCTCAACATGAGCCAGCAATGTGAGCTCACAGCCCAGGAAGCCAACTGTATCCTGGGCTGCATCAAAGTGTGGCAGGAGATGATTCTGCCCCTCTATTTTGCCCTTGTGAGACCCCACCTGGAGTACTGCATCCAGCTCTGGAGCCCTCAACATAAGAAGGACATGGATCTCTTGGAGAGGGTCCAGAGGGGCCACGAGGATGATCAGAGGGCTGGAGCACCTCTCTATGAAGAGAGTCTGAGAGATTTGGGTTTGTTCAGCCTGGAGAAGAGAAGGCTCTGGGGATGCCTTATAGCAGCTTTCCAGTATCCGAAGGGGACCTACAAGAAGTCTGGAAAGGGACTTTTCACAAGGGCATATAGTGATAAGATGAGGGTTAATGGCTTCAAACTGGAAAAGGGTAGATTTAGAATGGATATTAGGAAAAAGTTTTTCACTATGAGGGTCGAGAGGCACTGGAACAAATTTCCCAGGGAAGCTGTGGATGCCCCATCGCTGGAAGTGTTCAAGGCCAACCTGGACGGGGCTTTGAGCAATGTGGTCTAGGGAGGGTGGAACTAGATGACCTTTAAGGTCCCTTCCAACCTAAACCATTCTATGATTCTATGATTTCTGTTCAGCTTTCCTGTGTGTCCTCAGGGAAGTGCACAACCTAAATAAGAGCAGGAACACCAGCTAGGGAAAGCAGCACTGCAACAGATTTAGTCAGCTATGAAGATATATTGTTGTATAAATTTTTCCCCTAAATGTTTAGCCTGTTAAAAGCTACTGCCTAATAAAACCACAGGAGGAGGGGGACATTTTTTAACTGACCAATATTACATGTGTGGGAAGGAAACTTTACTAAAGATGCCCCTGGTGCCATGTATTTTGCTGGAGGGACCAAGTGACATCTGCTTTGTCAAGATGCAGGAAATGCCATTTCCCGTCTAGTCAGGGGCATCAAGCCAAATACTGGTCTCAGTTGTCAGCCAGACAATTATTTGATTACTGATGTACAGCCAGCTTGCGTTTGTGGATCATCCTCCAGCTAGACTGCAATGATTACATATACATTTGACAGTCAGTCTCAGGCTTATTTTCAGCTTAAAACCATTACTTATCAACACAGAGGGCTGGCCTCATTGAAGTGAATTGTTCCCAACTCCCCTGTTGTTCAAAAATTTGATGTGCAGTGATGAGTTTGCTCAGGTCCTCATTCTTTTTTTTTTTTTTTTTTTTCAGAGAAAAGAACCGGTTTCTTCATCTCAGTAAGATGAAAAAAGTAGTATTTTTCAGTATTTTTCCCCCTTATATCCTGAAATAAATTAAGAGGTTTTCTGGCAATGGTGCTCATTTCACCTCTTGGTTTTGGGAAACGCTATTCATCCTGAGAAAATAAATCTCTGTCTGTTGGCTTGAAGATCCAGCTGCTTGTCATGTTAGACCATGTGGAGACTGCATCTGAGTCCAGCTGCATTGCCAGGATCGGTGCCCTAGGGACTCAGCACAAAAACACTTTGATCCCTCCCAGTGGCAGGGTTTTTGCTAACAAGCCTCCAGACATTTCAGTTGGTATGTCATCACCCTTGCTAAACTAGAACAGAAGGATGAAACAAAAGTATCTCCAAAGACCTTTAATAACATCAGTCGAAGGCGAACAAGTAAAACATCCCAGGTGAGACACTTCTGTAAAAAGCGTTAGCATCAGCTACATGACCATACAGAGGACAGAGAGGCTTTTTTTCCCCCCTTTTTTCCTTTTTCTGGTCTTTCTCTTCAGAGATGAAAGAAAGAGTAGGAGCTATGGACTGTGAATCGCAATGAACAAAGCACTTAACATCCTTTAAATAGCTGGATAGGGTCAAAGTAAGGCAAAAGGTCTAAAATGCATGGAAGAGAAAATGAACCTGAAAAGTCCTAACAAGTTTTATACTGAGTGCCCCCTCCTGCAAATTGTACCTCTCAGCGATGGCCTGATTAGTTCAAATTTTCCATACACTTAACAGGGACTAAGTTACACAGCTCCGGTACACAGTGATAGGATTTATGCTTTTAATTCCCACTGCTATAGAGCTGCAAATATATCCTATTGCTTTTACCTTTTAAAATCCAGACTGCGTATGCATTGGGCATGCGAATTGCGCAGCCAGGATTTGGGATGAGTGCCTCAAAAGACCAATCACCTGATGCTTTTGTGCTAGGACAATAGGTGAGAAGTTAACTAATACCTTGCATTGATGAAGCGCTCTGGTTAGTGACTAACTTGCAGGTAGTGTTGAATCTTGTGCTAGACACCTAAAATCCAGGGGTTTTGCAATCCAAGTGCATTACTTGAGCAGAAATCAGATTAGCTGGATTGTCAACAAGGCAGTATGTGATTAGCATTAGCACAGCGACTTTCAATAGATGATGTAAGTGAAGCAAGGAGGGCAGCAGGGCCAAAATCATTGTCTAAATGAATAGCAAACATGTTTTGTAGATTATTTTGTTGCTTAAAGAAAAAGAACTGTGAAGGAGAGAGCACATTGAAATGCAAGGCTTTGTCTCACATGCCCAGCCGTGCTCCTCCCACTTCTGCAGAATAATTTTGCAGAAGACAGGCAATTTGATCTGAAAGCCTGACTCTGCATCCAAAGGCATGGGAAGTTTTGCCACTTGGAGAATGAAACTTTGTGCAGTCAGATAACAACCCAGCATGACCGAGTGCAGATGTTTAAGCATTTAAACATCTAAGCACACCAGCTGGGCTACGATTCTTTAAACATATGATACTTATCAGTGTATATTTCTGAAAGAAGAGCTACCTAAAATTCTGGGAAATCAAGGTACAGATAACCTTTCAACAGTGTTACAAGGTTGATGAGTACATCTCATCAAGCACCATCCAGTAGTTACCTTCACTACTACTTATTATTAAAAATATTTTTTCCAGATTATGAGCATTAGTGAAAAATGACTAGATATTAGGATCTGTGCAAACCAAGCAGTACATTATATGTCTCTAAAAAGCTAATGTTTCTGGAAATGCACCTTCTGTCTTGTTTCCAAGATTTTTATTTCAAAATGATTATTTTAATTCTTTAAACCAGCAAGCAAGCAAGGCTCCTCTTTTCTCCTCACCCTCACCAAAGTATTTCCATCTTTTTTGCTACAATTTTGAACTGCAGAATGGACAAAACTTCTTAAAGCAGTAACTCATCCTTGCCATGCAGGAGAAAAGGGGCACGTTTTTCTCCTGACATTCACTGGTTTTGGCTCCCCTTTGGTGTCATCAAAATTCTGTTTTTCATCCAGAGCACCTCTGTGTTTTCAAGCTGGGTAGTGTTTGCATTATTGTTGGAGCAAACCAGAAAAGTTGGGTTGCTTGTATCATGTATTTCTTAGTGAATGGCACCCTAAGAAATATTTTCCTGCCAGAGCTCCCAGCTGTCCTCTTGACAGAAACTCTTGTGGCAGTGAGTGCAAATAGCTCAGTAAGTGGTTCTAGGGTAAATGTGAAAACTCTCCCCCATGCCAAAGGGAGATTTCTCAGGAGCATTTCACAATGTCACTCTCCACAAACATCAAGCCGTGCCTGGTGGCAACCAGACTGACATTGCCTCGATATTTCTCTTCTCTTGATAGTACTTTGACAGACTGTTTAGTTGTGGGTTGTTTTTTTTTTTTTTTCCCTGTTATTTAATGGCAGCATTTGCAGGGTTTGTTCGTGCTAGCTAGGTAGCAGTGTGCCCACTAGTGTATTAGTTAATCTTTCCTGCCTTGCAAAGCAGGGATGCGACCAGCTCTACTACTGTGCTTACGGTGCACCCTGATCAGAGGTTACTTCCTGGTAGTTTTATTTTGCACTATTACACTTGGAAATATGGGCACATATCAGTCACGTCAAGATTCTTGAAGGCATTGTGTCATCCTTGCCTGTCTGCTCTAAGCTGTAAAGCAAAACAGCACCGTTATATACTACCCTCCTACATGAGTCAGGTGATTCAACTTCAATGGCAAGAAACCAGTTCAGGGAACATCTGAAATATATTGGTCACGTCACTGAGCTGTCCAATATTGTTACACAGCTAAAGAAGAGGAAAAAAAAATTGTGCTTGAGAAGCCAGAAGCATGTCTCAAGTGACCTTGAAAAAGATCCTGGTGACATGCAGTGGTAGAGAAGAGAGGAATAGTTAATTTCTCCTTGCAGGTGCACCTCATCCTTTGGTGAGAACCAAACAGTATCGCTTCACTGGAAGACTCCTGAGCTAATCTTCAATAAATGTAGATGGATTTGTTAGTTCCCTCCTGCTTGTTCTAGTCCAATGTGACAGCCACCAAACAACACTGGCACAAGCAGAAGCCTTAGCAAGAGCAGAGGGGGTTCCTAATTACATGTCTGTAGATTGATGTTCGTTACATTTTGGGTTGTACCCTGAGGAGACACCTTGGAGCTTGCTCAGTGTTAGCTGAGGAACTCTTGCCTATTGTCCTGTTCTTCAAATACTGTAATATACATTAGATTCCCTTCTTTCAGTGAATGGAGTGGTGCTTGGTAGCTTACTATCTATCTGTGAAGTCTCTCGGCACTAATTCACTGCCTTTTTTCCTCTCTTAGGTGCTATTAAATGCTGCTAAGTTTCTCATCATGCTTTTGCAAGAATCCAGCTTTTTGTTAAATTGACTATTCTGGACTGGGCATCCTTTGGTAACAGTTGTGTTTACAGGCAATATCTGAGTCAGCTGAAATACTAGACAATAGCAATTGCAGATAATTTTTATTTAACTAAAAAGTCCAGTTTTATGTGAGCTGGAAAAGCTTTTTTTCTTCTTTCCTCTGAAGTACTGTGCATGTTCTCATTCTCAGTCTATCCCTGAAAGTATCTAAATTTACTGTCTCCTAGCTTTTGAGGAATAGACAGCAAGACAGCAGGGCTTGATGGCGAAGAAAGCTCTGAAATGAGGGAAGACAGAGAGAAGCTTACAAATGAAAGTTACTTGTCTGTATTTACTTGCTTATAATAGTAGTCTGCAGTGTCTCTGAGGGTACATTTACAAAGCTAAAGCACAGGAAGCATACTGTGCTGTGAGTAAGCTGGGTGTGAGTCAGCTCTCACATGAAAGCCGTGTAATTCATCACATTTTTGTTAGTCTGACTTGGGGTGTCACGCGAACGCTGCTGCTGCTGCCTGGCTTTTTAATGGGAATGCAGTCACGGCTGCCCAGGGCAAAGCACGGGCGCAGCAGGCTGCGCTGTCCCTGTATGTGCGGACATGCACAAGAGGAACAAGCGCCTTGCATGTGATTTTTGCTTATCCATGTGGCCTTTGCAAGGGGCTTTTAAACCGGCATGTGCCAACTTCTGCTTCAAGACTCCTTTCTTCTGCTGCAGTTGTGCGAGGGCAGACTCTCATTTATGCAGAGGCCTCTGTGATCAGCAGGCCCAAACCTTTTTAGTGGAAGTACCCACAGACGCAAACCAAAAAAAAAAAAAAAAAAAAGAAAAAAAAAGGAGTTCTGCTTTTGTGCTTTTGTGTAATCTAAGCTTTTTTCCTCAAAGGCGTTTTCCTGCCGATAAGAACAAAACCCTGTACACGAATGTCTATTTGTGTCAGCACCCCTAGAGGTGATGTCTGTTCCATCCCCTCCGGGCTCTGGATGTACTGACAGCCAGGAGCAAGCCCGCACGTGGAGCCCAAAATCTTCCTTGACCCATCCCACCAGCTACCTGCCTGGAAGGACATGCTGCTGAGGAAGCTGTTTGGAAGAGAGATTCTGAATGTCAAACTTTTTTCTTTTTGGTAATGGCTCAATCTAACTGAAGTGATGTATTTATTCTAGATTTTGCAAACATTGTGCTTTTATGAATATGTGGCAAGTTGCTTTTTTGTGTGTTTTGGGTTTTTTTTTGCTTTTTTTCCTTTGAGGGAGAGCTGGCTGACTTCTTCTTACTCTCCAGGTCAATTACACATTAGGAGAGTGGTGGAAAATTCAGGCCTTTCCTCTTTCTTTCTTTAAGGCATGTAGTCCCCAATCTTTTGTTTTACAGACTGTGAAGCCATATTCCTTTACCCTGCTTTACCTGTGCTGGTAGAAGGACCCCCTTTTCCAAAAATGTGGACACAGATATATGAACATAAAGGTCTTAAACAACTTAATTTGTGAATATATCTATAGTGTACATCTCTAACTATAGTATAACAGCTAAGTACTTCATGGTGGTGTAGCAGAACAACCTAAGTGACAGTGGAAAGGGTATCGAGGTCATAACTGTCTGTGTTAGGGTTTTACTAGCAGAACCACCTCAAGTAGAGGGTGTGAAATTTATAGTGATATAGGATCCCTCACCTCGAGTCATTCCAGCAAAATACGTAACTCAAGGATTTTGCAACTCCAAGCATAGTCGCCGAACAGGGATTTGATCTGCTGCTGTGTTTCTGCTGAGCTGCAGCAGCTGTCCATGTGGACACCATTGGTTGTTCCCAACAGCACCGCGATGCTTACCTTAAACATCAGTGACAGCGTTAGACAAGCATCAAGTTAATAAGTGCGTGTGGAGTTGTTGGTGGAGAAATACTCAGACCCATTTAGAAATGAAGTTTGATCCAAACACAGAAGCTATTCATAAATGCTGAAAATACCAATTACATTACAATAATGAATAAATGAGAGAGGTCTCTGTTGTTGATGGCACAGGTGCAGACATGGATAAGATATAAACCCAATTTACTCTCTTCCTCCCATGGGAACAGCTCTATTGGTATGAAAGATTCAACTGCATCCACATTAGAGAAGCTGTGGTGGTTTTAGTCCAGTGCAGCTAGAGAGACGGTTATGCTAGTGTAGAGGAAGACTTGAGGTTAAGACTTGATGAGGGACAGAACATCACTTGTATTTTCTCTGTAGTTAACATAAAATATACACAGAAATGAAATGCTGTGCATTAATAATTTCCACTAATTTATTATGTCAAGTGCAGAACAGAAAGTCTGCTGCTGATCATATTTCCACTGTACATCACTCTCTAACATGAAAAGTTCATAAGCCATTAGGATAACGATTTCTACCGTTACTTGTCAGTAAAGTGTGAAAATATTTTTTTATTAGCCATTTACATTAATTTCAACATGCATGCATCTAGTCAGAAACATGGACTTTTTGAAGTGATTGCTCCCCATTGATTAATGTGGCCATAAGTTTCCTGATTTGCCAAATGATACAGAACACCATTTTATTAATGGTGCCTGTTTTGTGTATAAAGCATCTGAAGAGGTTTCATCTATCAAATAGTGAGGCTTAGAGATATTCAGAGTTAAATGAGAAAATGTATTTGTAGTGTGGTTGCTGTGTTGAGGACTTTATTCCTAATGCATACCAGTAGTGATCTTTTGCCTTTGGATGAATGGAAAGTTTTAATCTAGAGAGGCTGAATTTATGCAGTCTCTAAGGTGAATAACCATCCCGATAGAGTGAGCCATCTCTAAGCAATACAATTTAAAAATGCTGTTTGTCCTCCTCTGAGAAGGAGCTTTCCCTGCCACACTTATATTCATTCATGATTGGATGGCAAAATCTGTTGGTAAACATGAGAATGGGTATAAGGAGACAATCTTCACATAACTCACAATCTTCTCCCTTTAAAATAGCACCTATCTGACAAAACTGTCTTTGCTGGGAATTTTTGCTTCTTCTAGACCAAAATATTTCAAGTGAATAAGAAGGAGTTTGTGGAAAGAACAAGGCACGTGTCCCAGGATAAGCAATAGCCCTATGCTAGATCAAGGACTAGGGGCTTAAAGTTTTAGGATTTGAGCCATTAATTCAAATCCGTAACATAAACCTCTGCCACCAACTGTGCTGTGACAGTATTAACTCAGTTTTTCTTGTAGTAATGGTTCTGGTTTGTAGAGCAGACAAACGGGTAACTGAGACTCAGTCTGATTCACCATAACTGGAGACCCTCACAGCCATGTGTTGAGGTCTTTTTTTCATCCTAGTTTAAAATGTCTTCTTTCCCTCCTAATTCAGAAAGAAGAGAGATTTCAAATCTTGGATTTGAGACAGTAAAAGCATTTTCTATTTACTTACTGTAACACAGAGCTGGGTTGAAAGCAGCAATGTTTGCCTCTACTCCTTTTGTTTTCTCTTTCTGTGAACATTCAAGTGAAAAGGATTTTGTCCTCCACGTTTGTAGAAAAGCAATTTTAGCAATTTATTTAAAAGTGTCCTTGGAAACCAAATATTATATTTTGCCCAGGCAAGCACTGTTGCTCAAGGAGCTTGAATATGCACTCAGCTGGGTAATAGGAACAACACCATGTGACTAATAAAATCAATGTCTGCTAAGTAATGTGGTTCAAACTGGAAATGTTCTCGATCAATCCAGGGGTAATTTTTTTCTGACTGAAGAATAAAATGGAACTAGTCTAACAGCAGATATTTTGCTATAGAAAAAGTTAATTTTTATAAAGTAGGATATTAATAGATCTGATTAGTTCTACATGAAGATAACATCTCTGATTTAATGTTATCTTACCTTACTCAAAGTAGCATTAGACCTTTTCTTCATACAGTGTGCGCCACGTGATTAAACCAATTTCTGCCCTTAGTCCTGGCGTGCTTTGTTGTTACAATGCACTTTGAGTATTGAAATGTAGGCTTACCTGCCATTAAACATAGCTGGGAAGAGATCTGGCATAATTCTATGCTTTCTTATTGCTGAAGTAACTGCTAAATATTAGCACTGTAAATTGCCGGCAAACCGCAAGGCATAGGGAGGGATGCGGAAAGGGAGCTTGAGGGAGTAATGCTGATGATAGAAGTAAACACTGCAAAGAAAGCTCAGGAGCTTCTTCAAAGTCAGGCAAAGGTGTATTATGCCCAGGTTTAGATG
>NW_009648712.1:4151317-4163568 GCF_000708025.1 Charadrius vociferus | reverse complement strand
AAGTAAGAAAGAGAAAAACAACAGCTCACAGCATGCAGCTTTGACTCATTGAGAATCATCTCAAAATAATGCTCCTGCAGGATCTGGCTTTTTTGTTCCTACTTAGCTCTCATGCTATTAAAATACACCAATTTCAGTCCAAGTCCTCTGTTTAAGGACTGTAGCTCTGATTCCCATGAAAGCAGATGGAGGGAAAATCTTTAGTGTGCAGAAAATAAAGCAAGCTGTCCAATTAAATCACCACACTGATTCCTAATTCCACCGTGGCCTGTCTGAGAAGGCCATTAGGAACGAAAAACCTCTCCAAGGAACATTTTGCTGGCACTTCACGCTCCTGAGGAAGGTATCTGCAGGCAGCCAGGCATGCAGCGTGCCTGGAAAAGCGGAAGAAACTCAGGAAACTGAAGTTGTGCAGCATTCTGTGCAGCACTGCAAGGAAAAATAGAACTATTGAAACTCAGTAGGTAATCCTAAGCGGGGACTACTAAGAGCAAGAGGAGAGCTGAGTTTCACAGCGAAGGGAAGGTACTTGGTGTCAGATCCCCCACCTCTTTGGCGCTTATCACTTGCACAGGGCTGTGGGATGCCCACCGGGCAGGGAGCCGTGTGGCACAGGCAGGTGGCTGTGGGGTGCAAGCAGGCAGCCGTGGGGCACAGGAAGGTGGCCATGGGGCACAGGAAGGTGGCCATGGGGCACAGGCTGTCTGTAGTAGCCTGAAGAAACAGCGTGCTTCTTGGTAACTGCGCTGGAGGAGAAAATAGTATTTACTTACGTTAATACCAGGCCACAGTAAATGTCTTTAATGCATAATGTTAAACAGGCAATTAATAGACAAACGTTTCTATATCTAGAAATATGGCAGTATTCAAGTTAATCCCTAATGGTACAGAGCAATCGCACTAAGCTTATTAAACTTCATATCCAAAGGCAGTATTTACTACAGGGCTTTCATATCTAGTGGTGAAATTCCAGGAAGTTATATCTTTTAATTTGAAGGTAAACACTGATAGATCCATCACTTGGAAACAGCCAGTTGTAAACGGAAAATGGAGAAACAAAATACTGTGGATTAAATGTGTTGCCTGTGTGCTGCTTTCTATCACCGTATACCAGGACATCGTTTCAGTATCGATGAAATTTGGCAACAGAAAGGAAGAATATGGAGGAACACATTTGTTTTACAGAGCAATGCACTACCAGGGCTGTGTACGGAGCACAAAGCCAAGCCAGTGAATTTCTGCATCAAAATCAACAAATAAGCTGATCGACAGTGTTTGCTGATAACAACAGTCCCTCTGTTACACCCAGCCAAAGCTATCAAAACTCAGTAAGCATGAAGGGACAGTATGAGCAAGACCTACAGTTAATGGATGAACAACAGCAGCCGCTCAAGCTTGGAGAGAGCTTGCTCACCAGAATTTGAATCTCTTTGCTACACGTGGTAGCAACGGAAGGGGTTTCTTCTTGCAGCATTAGAGAAACCCCCCAGAATAACTGGTAAAGAGTGAATGTTAGTCCTAGGGCTGTTACACTCTGTTTCAGCTTGTTTTCTTGGCAGCATTACAGGGGAGTGTAATTCTGTGAATCATGAATATGATTCATACTAGCCAAACTGACCTTTGAAAATTGGGAGTAGGCAAACATATCAGAAAGAGATTCAAGCTCTAACAAATAAGCTGACAAAATGAATGAATGATATTTACAGACCCTGCCAGTCTATTAAGAGTTCACTTTGACAGCCCTTGTAGGTCCAAATGTGAGATTTTCCATTCTCTCCTGCATACCTGAGCAGCCATTCATACATACCTAATAATGAGGTGTATTCTCACCATTTTGGCTATTCACCCAAATGGCTCTGTGATAAATCTGTATGCAGACTACAGTGCATGGTACAGAAGACCGTGCATGTGTTTTTGTAGGTCTGAGTGTTCATGAAGTTCCTGAAAACCTTAAGAAGCCCAGCTGAGACAAACAGGGGGAGAGATTAAAAAAGGAAAGTTATGGCAGATGTATAAAAACTGCATTATCACCTAGAGCTGACCTTGATCCAGGGTTGGACAAGGGCCCTGCTTTGAGCAGACAGTAGCATGAGATGACCTCCAGAGGTCCCTTCCAGTCAGCACATTCCCAGGTCTGTGCACACATACTGGAGGAACCTACCTGAGCAGATGTGGCAGTGAGCAGGGTAGGTGCAGGAGATGACTGTCAGCTTGTTGTGAAGTAAACTTCCACCAAGAGAGCACTAGAAGCTCACCATTTTCAAAGACTTTATCAGTTAGTGACTGTAGACAGTTTCAGTAATGTGGTTTGCAAGACCTACGCCCCGGCTCAGGTTTGCTTCATGTGAAATCGTAGCCACCAGAAGTGCTGGAGGAAATTTAAATGGTCTCTTAGCTGGACTATTTTCTTAATCAAGAGATCCTTGACACGAGTTGAGAACATGACCTGCCATAGCCCTGGAGCCTGTAGCTCTGTGTCACAGTAACAGAATGTTCTTCCAGGCACCCTTGTGATAACCTGTGCCGTTACTGGGTTTATAACTTCAGTTTCAGTTAAGCATTTAGAAAAATTGGCACATGCAGCTTGTGCAGTTCTGAAACAGTGGCTTCACTCCATAGCTGTATTTGATTGCTGTATATGAGCCCTTACAGCATTTTGGAAGCTCTCTAAAAGAGAGAAGCTGTTTAATATAAAAACCTGTTTCCTTTTTAAAGTCCTAATAGCAAGGTAAATAAGAAGTGTTGAGAATTGCATGTGACTGGAAGATTTGAGGTTTGCTTAGAGCCATTTCAGTGGTTATTTTGAACCTTTATAGCAAAACAATATCATTTCCTTTCTTCACATTTATTACTTACTAACATGTTTACCTTTTCAGCTGAACATTTCCATTCTTGGCTGTGCTGAAAGGTGATACTCTGTTTACTGGATGTAACACTGAGCAAAATCCCTTCAACCTTTTCAGTTACCTCAGGTTGAAAAGTATAATCCATTATCCAAATATTCTCCCTATGTTTTTCTAGTACAGTAATATTGCACAACAAGCTGAAGATGAAAGCATAGCCTGGATATAGCAATTGCTAAGGTTTTCTTTGGCTGGAGATGAAGAAAGAAGGTTTAAAATAAGACCACCTCTGTGTGTGCTCAATGTGTGTTTTGCTTAGACTGTAACTCAGCGCAAAGAACCATTTGCAGCCGTCTCCATAAAAATTTCCTCTGCCTGTGTGGATGAGAAGCTGGTACTGAGCCCACCACACTCAAAGTGCGATTAGCTACTTAAAAACACTATGAAGATGTAAAGCTGGAGTCCTTTAATATCATTAAAAAACCCCAAACCCACAACAAAATGAAACATAACTGATATGATGTGACTGTAGCTGTGAATGGGTATATACATAGAAACCCTACACATATTTGCACGCGTGCCCGTGCACACACACACACAAACACACCCCTTCTTTATCTGAAAAAAAAAAAAGTAAAAGAAGTCATTACTTAAGTTCCTCTAGCACTTTGTCCTTCTTTACTCTTCATATTACATTGACTTTCTTTCATCATGGGGCTGCAGCCACATGCACAGAAAATTTGCCTTCATGCGAACATTAGTAGTCAAAGAGGGGACGTTGTTTATTTCCTGGAAGATCTGAGCTTTAGTACGCAGCCGGAGTCATTTAAATGCTAACATCTCATTATGCATGAGACTTTTTTCCCTTTAAATAATAATAATTAAAAATGGTTCTGGGATGTTAAACATATAAAACTCTTCCTTTTTTCTTTTTAACTGCAGTTTAAGCTATGCAATGTAACATGCTCATGAGATGCAAGTAGCATTTTTTGCTTCTGCTTAAATGTATATTTAATACTGTGTTTTGTCAAAAATTAGAGAATCAAGGGATCCTCCCATCCGTCCTTTTACCCACAGCAGGATCAACTATAGTTACATCATTAGCTGACAGATGCCAACCTATTTTGGGAGGCTTCCCAGGCAATCTATTCCTGTCCCTTGCTATACTTACCACGAGAAAGTTTTTCCCTGATGTCTGTGCCAAATCTCTTGTGTTGCAAGTTGGGTCTATTAAGATTCACTTTTAGTCTTTTTTCCCTCTGCTCCTCCCCGCGCCCCCCTCCCCCTTTCCTAACACAGTACCTAAAAATGTACACAGTATTTCACCTGAATCTTTATAACTGAAAGAAAAGAAAAACATTGCTTTCTTATAGGTTTTGCACCTGTACACTGTACAGTGTAGTATGCTGCTTACCTTTTTGGTTTTTTTTTTCGACAACAATCTGATATTATATACTTATGTAACACATAACCCAAGTTCTCTTCTGCAGAACTCCTACTTATCCAGATGTTTACTGGCTGTGTTCATGCAGGTGATTTTTTCTACCTAGTATAGAAACTTCTACTTTTCCTTAGTAAAGTGGATCTCATTTTTTCAGTTTGTGTTTCCAATTTGTCAGAATTCTCAGCCTTTCTTCCCCTTCCATGTTGGTGTAACCTGTAGATTTAGGAAACGTTATCTTTTCCATCCTTCAGCCTATTAACAACAATATCAAAAGCTGGTGGACGCAAGACAGATCCTTACAGAGCAGCATATTGATGCCATTAGTAACTCCCCTGAATATTTTTTTTTAGCCAGTTTTGTATTCACAGTCTTATTTACAACCTTATCTGCAAATTAGGCAAAGCATTTAATATTTTTGAGCCTATGTCTCACTCTGCTGGTTATCTTCTGTGGGTGCACAACATGGACCCCAATCTGAAGTTGGGATTGGAAATTCCCATACACAGACCGGTATCACTGCTACCATGGCTGTATGAATGGCTGCAGGAGGGGACCAGAGGAGTTAGGTAGCCCTCACCAGTTACTCATTCTGAATTAATACTTATAGATTCATCACAAAAGGATGTCGAACACTAGTAGTTTCCATGGAAGTCTAAGGTTTAATTGAGGAGTTTTAATCTAATCTGTGTTGCTATCCCAAGATACTGTTACACTTTTCCATGTGTGTATCAACATCTTTGCATGATGGTGATATGAAACCTCCCTGCCCTGCATGGGGTGGCTTGTGACCACAAGGTGGGCATGGCAGGGCCAGGGCTCCATCTGCCATAAAAGCCCTGGGGCCTGTGCAGAGAGAGACATTGCTGGGATAGCTATCTTCTCACAGGTAGGGACTCTGCTCTCAACCTGCCAGGTACATGGAATAACTTCACCACAGCTTCACAGATGTGAAGGACACAGAGGTTTGTTTGCTTCTTTCTGTTTAAAAAAGAGATAGCAGAGTGGTTCTGTTTATTTTTTCATGACAGAGCTGTATTAATAAAGTTCATGTACTCCCTGAAGGTCAGAAAGACTTGCTTGAATCCAGAGTGCTCTGGGTCTTGTCTTGCATGCGTGTGCCATGTGAGTAGGCTTAACATAACACAAAGGGTCACAGACTGAGCAAAAACTACAAGTCTACTGGCCTGTCAGTCTGTCGTGATAACCACCTGTGAGACAGACCCATCTGAAATCCACTCCTCCCTTAGCTAACAGGGAGCTCACATAGAGCTACCTTGCACTCTTTCTTCAATCCTGACTCCCTCACAGTTCTACGAGGTGCACATGGAGGACTGGGATGCAGAGCTTCTCCTAGCACCTTTCCAGCCTGGAAACACTTTATTTGCTCTCTGTGGTCGAGGTAGAGCTGCCTGCAGCATGGGAAATGCTGAGGGAGACTGATGTGTCCTTGCCCTACATCTGTCACTGCTTAGCCTACAGTTGGCTAGACAGGTACATAGGATTGATTCAGGGCATTTTTATGCTGCTCTCACGATCTTAGTATAATCTAATGCAGTTCCACTGACAGGTTTTTGCAAATGCAGCCTGACTGAGATTATTTACAGCCTGGCTAGCTGGATGTTATCCTTCCTGTCTTCCATCTTGTATTTCCAACAGTAATCTCTTATCTCAGTATTATACAATGAAAAACCACTAGATTGACAACAATAAAACGAATAATAAGTTATTGACAGTAATTATTCTGCACTTTATCTGGAGTCCTCTGCCACACTTTATCTGATGTTATTTTTTCTTATCCAACATTTTGTTCACTTGTTTTCTTGCTTGACTAAAAACGTCGTGAATGACTTTCCTGTCCAGAAAAGAAACTTCTGCAGCAGAAAAAGAAAGGCTGATCAGAGAAGAGCTTCCACTGGCGTATTTGTTGTGACTACTTTATAGTCTGTAACATATGTGGGAATGATATGAAAGCAATGCCACCAATAATAGGATCTCCTACAAAAGCAAGGTAGGCAAGGTCTATGATACATTTGAAAAATAAATGGACAATACATTGTAGAATAATAATTTGCCACAGAGTATCAGGGTAAGCTCAATAAAACAACTGGGACAAATCTAACAGTTGGTATTGGCTACTGCTGACATATCAGGGAATGCAGCCCAGTAGGAACAGATCTGTGGATTGAAACAGCTGAACTAAATTACTAATGTAGACACTCACCATGACCAAAGAGAGGAAGCAGAGCATCAAAAAAATGAGGAAATATATTAAATCTAAAAATAAATAGCCGAGCTTAAATTATTGCAGCATGTAATGAGGCTTTTGCTGCTCTGGATGACAGAATGTCATGTTGCAGTGACTTCATTAAAAGAAAGTGGCAAATACACAGTAGCCCAATGGTACTTCAGGAAGCCTAAGAATCATCTCAGGCTGCTTTGTTTAGATTTTCTGGCACCTGTCCTGAAACCAGGAAAGTTCTGAAATCAGGAAATTCAGAATAATGCCGTAGCAGTAGAGTTTCAGATGCGTACTCAACACAAGTGAAGTGAGAAATGAAGCCACTTAATGCATTCAATACTGGAAACATGATTCCAATTTCCTGAAAAAAAAAAAAACCAACCAAAAACCAACCACCCCACAACAATCATCAACCTCTAATTCTATTTTCTGTTCCACAGAGTCTTATATTTCATTTACAAACATGGCCTCCGAGCAACTTCCCGTATTGCCTAAGCAATGTGTCTACCATCTGTCATCTATTTGTTTTGTTCTTCTGCAGAGAAGCATGGACAGGGGTGTTTCTTCTTTTTGTTCAGTTACTAAGGGATTTTTGTTTCATCTTTTACATACAAGCTACTATATACTTCTTAGGGGAGAATGAGGTGCTAGGATTCGTGATTGTCTGTAGTTCCTTGGAAAAGCTATTCAGATAAGCTCCTGACAAAGTTCGGTCTATTGAGGAAAAGAACCCCAACAAGAATTACTGTTGGGTATTTTATCAAGCCGCTTAGTGAAAGGCTTATGCTTTTGTGGGTAGTTGGGTATCTGTATATACATTACTTGGGAGTGGAGGGAGAGAATTACAGAGCTTTGTGGGAGATCAGGGTGCTAAGGGAGTTTGTAGTCCAGCAGTGACTGCTTTTTCCCTTGTTCCTGATTCTCCTTGTGCTTTTCTTCTTGGGTTGCTGCTACCTCAGGGCTGAAAACAGGCGTGATGCCACTGCAGGGAAATTCTCATATTTGCCTTAAAGAAGACTCATTTAGCTTGTCTCTATTTGCTAATCTCCTTCTGCAGCCACACTAGGCAATCACAGCAGCAGTGAGTGTAGTGGGGAAGGTGCAGAAGGGAAATGAGAATAAGCAGGTGCTCGAGGCACTCGCTGACCAGCTGCACACAACCAGCATTTCCAGCCCATGAAGCGAGGAGTGAGAGGTGGGTCTGGGCCGTGTTGTGAATCTGCAATGAGCAATAGCTGCTGCCGAGCTTTAAGATGGAGAAGGGCATGCTCTGGGAGTTTGTGTACTGAAATCACTCCAGCTCTCCAGCTTGTAAATGCTAAAACAAGCGCTCCCTCAGTGGAGCGGTGAGTGACGTTCAACCTAGCTGCCTTGGAGAACCGGATAACTACAAACCTCTGGAGCTTCTCCCACATGCAGCATGCCATAAAGTTGAACACACTTGCTAAGCTTTACCGCATCTTTATGTTGTACCCCCACCCCCCCCCTTCTCCAAGACACACTGCTCTGTTTTTGTGAGCTGGCAGGAAATGGAAAATCTGTGTAGGCTTCTTATATGTTTCCACAGCTGCCAAGGCACAAATATGACAAACTGTAATAGAGTTTTCATAAGGACTAATCCTTGCCGTGACAATACTGCCGTAGCCAACTCATGTTTGTTCTGCAGTTGCCACCGCTGTCATTTATTTCTCTCTGAAAAGTGGCCCTTCTGAGGATATTATACAAGCACCTGTTTCATCAGGGCTACAGGATGCATTTACGCACCTATCAGACTCATGTAAGGGAAGAGTAACGTGGAAAGAGAAGCCAGTTATGTGTGCTCTGAAGGAGATACTCTAAACTCAATATTAAACAATGCTGAGCCAGGCCTGTTCCAATCCCATTTTCGTATTTACACTTAGTATTTAACAATAAAATAGCATGGCTTACAACTGGCTGTGCTGGCACAATTTTGGCGTCCTGTTATTAATAGTTTATGTGACAGGCATTAACATTAACTATGGAAGTATTTTTAAAGAAGCAAGAGTTCATGTGCCCATGATGGAGAACCTAATAAGCTGGAATGTATTTTGTTTACAGCGTGCAAGTCTCACCTAGTGCTGCAGGTTTGGAAGAGTAGGCTTTCTGCATCAGAAAGTTTACCGTGGGCTCACGGTGTCTTTGTGAATTTCATTCCCAGCTAAAGGGTGTAATTTTTCCTTTGCAACTTTTAAACCTAGAAGTGAACATCGCTGTGGGCTCACACAATGAGTGTGAGCAGTTTAAAACCCTTGCCTCAGCCACGCAGGCTGTTACTGTTGTTATTGTCGAGTTTCACGTGGCTTTTGTCATCTCACTTTTCTGTCTGTCCTCAAAGGGAGTGCAAGTTTGCTTCTGTTTATAAGCAAATGTGGATGCTAGATTTTAGCTGTGATTTAGAAAAAGTCTTGGTCTTCCTTTTGTGAGTGAAAATTCCTGCCAACGTGTGAGCCAATTTTTACATTCAGAGGAAATAAGTAATACTGGAAGGTAATAAGAAAGAAGGGACAAAATGGCTGGTTTAAAGCTCTGGTATCAAACTGATTTTTCATGGGCTACTTAATGTAACCCCCTTTTCAGCCCCTTGTCCTCCCCACAGGCTTTACTTCCTTGATGTGAAGAGCATCAGTGTGCAAAATTGTCCTGGTGTCTTGAACTGTTCTTGTCCTCCTCACTTGCATTTCTACCTCTTTGTGCTCTGTCCAAATACATCTCCTGGTTATGTTGCTATGTCAGGAGCAGTCTAATAAGTGGTAGCCACAGCACCAGTGGGAAGGAAAACAACAGCAACAACAGCAAAAAGCACACAAGCCTGCTGTAATCGTTTCCCTTGGTAGCTGGTTTTGTACATTTTCCTCAGCAAGACCTTGACTGGAAGAAAGCTTCGTAGCAGTGTGATTTAGCGGTTCCTTTTTGGGGTTTTGGTTTTTCCCCCCTCATCTCTTAATCATCTTTTCATACATGCACTATAATTTTGTCCTAGGAAACCTGCCTGTTGATAATGGCAGCTAGGCAAAACCTGGAAAATTATCTTCCCTCTTTTTAAAAGAAACACCTCGCTTATGGGGAGCTGTGCGTATACAAGGACTTGTCAGTCATTCTACTGTGATTCCTCCATTAAAGGGCTATAAATTTCAAGGCTATTGTTTTTGTTGGCCAGCTCTCTGAATCATTTGCACAAACAAGTAAACCCTTGCACCTAAACCCTTGAAGTTGAATTTTGAAACTGGCAACTAGTCCTGCAAGGGAAACATCTTTTAATTCCCTTTTTCTTTAGTTATGACAGTCCTGATGTATTTGCTTTTTCCCTATCGGATTACTTTTTGAAATATAATATGTTGTTGTCATCAGTATAGAGAGACTGTGAATAGGTCTGAGATTTGCTACTAGCTTGAGAAAGGAGACAGATTGTATATCCTCATTTCTGTAAAACCAGCTTTCCGTTGTCCTGATCACCTGCAGTAACACCCAAAGGGGCACCTTTACTGGTACGGAGGAGGTCACAGTCAGTCAAAATCAAGCCCGTCTTGAATGGAAAGCAGGGTTTAATGTTAATACCTGCAGGGTGGGGGGTCGATGTGAAGGATCTGCAACACCTGTGATTTATAAGGAAAGCAAAAGAAATGCAATCTGCCTTCAGACTTGAGAAGGCACTGATCCTTACTCAGCAGTGTGGGGGTCCTTCTGTCTCAAAAGCTATCAAGAAGCCAAGGAAACACCAAGGGAAACACCTCGGGCATTTAGTCCAGTTCTGCTAAACAGGACTTTTGCTTTGTAAATGTAGAGCAGCTCTTAAAAACAAAGACCAGAGGTCTTCTGTATTTTAAATAATTAGTTTTCTACCTGTTTATTTTCTAAACTCATTGCAAAGTGGCCTCAGTGAAGCGTCATGGCAAGAATCTTGCAGTTTATTTGTGCACTGCTAACATAGGAGTGATTTATGTGCAAGTATAGAGAGGGACAAAGAAGGCAAAATGAGCCTTTGACACTTAAGAAGTGATGGCAGGTATGTGATGAGTGGCACAGTGCACACTGAATCCTAAGGAACACCTGTGAGCATCGTAAATTGAGTGGAAGAGCTACGTGTTGGGCTGAGCTGGTGCATAATTGGAACCCTGGAATGTATTTGTGCAGTCTGTAGCAGGCGTACGGAAATATGTGGACTTGGCAAAAGCAGTCAATAGCGTCAAATAATTATGAAATACTTGAAAGCCCCAGGTAAATAACCTCTTCAGAATTGGCAGGCTTCAATGGGTCATTAATTATTTTGTTATTTCCTTCTTTATACGGTGAGCTGTCGTAAATCCCTGGTGGAAAATCCAGTGAGGCAGACACGAGAGAATGCAATCAGCAATCCAAGCAATAAGAACAAAAAGAAGAATGGCACTTACAAATTTTCCTACAAATTCCACAGTCCTTTCCAATTCTGATCTGATAGAAAGGATTTAGCTGAGTAGCTTGGCTGGGTGAAGTGTCGTTTTTACAAGTCTAGCACAAAGCACCAATACATTTGGTTTTGGTGGATGTGTAAGCTCTAACAATAATATTCAGCAAATTCAATTCTTTAATCATTGTGACCATAAGAACCGAGTGTTTGTAATGTTCTCAGGATGAGTAGAGAGTAATTACATCGGATTTTAATAAGACTTGCTGTGAATTGTTGACCAATGATTCACTATGGGGGAAAAATTAATTAAATTTTAATATGAAAAGTTATTGTTAATTAAAAGTTGTATGAAAAACAGCCATAAAATGTAGGGAAGGTAGACAGGTTTTGAAATTACTAAAAGGGCATATAAAGCAAGGGAATAAGATGTGCTTTTGGCCTGGATTTTACCCTACAGGATATATACCTGAAAAGACATATCCATGTACAGATTCTGTTCTCCAGCCATGAAAAATCTGTCCCAGGAAGATGCACAGTCTGTGACAGATGACAGTTTGTACCAACGGATGTAGAGACAGGAGTGGGCTGTGGGATCAGTGGATGGGTCAGACTCAGGAAAGATGTTTACTTTCACACCCTACTATGTGTTTGCCTCTGTGGAACTTACAAAGACAAAGACCTATGCTGGCTGAGATACCGGTGGGGGAACACCGCCACCTGGAAATGATGCCACTGCAGCTTCAAGGTGCATTCCAGCCCAAGCCCCCACCAGCTATGCCTCTACCTTCATCCGTGTTTCCTATCCCCTGGGCAGCCTCTGTGTTGCACCCCTCACAGCAGCCTTTTTCCAGGGCCCGTAAAAAGCCCTCCAGTTATGCAGTAGCTGGAGAGAAAAATGCCAGAAAGAAACTTAGGCACAGATCCCAAAAGTGACTGAAGTATAATTTACAGTTCTCAATGAAAAATTGTGATCCTCCGGACTGCAGCTGAGTTGCCACCCAGCTCCACTGTACCTGGGGTGCTGCAGGCTCCCTGCACATAAGCATCTGCTTTTGAGCATGACCAGAGCCCGCAGGAGTTGCCATTAAGCAGTCCAGAGCCCAGTTCATATCCAAACCTGATTAGGATCTGTGTTTTCTTCCTACTCTGAGAGGTTTGGATAGAGTCTAGTGCACTCTTCCAACAGCTACCTTATCAACATCAGTGCACAGAAGAGAAATAACATATTTTTATTCTGGATTTTTAGGGAGAGAATTTTGTGCAGGCAGTATGAGTTGAGTGAGAGGCTTTTTGTGAATCTCGTTCTCAGGCACCTTCTTT
>NW_009648712.1:4130772-4151296 GCF_000708025.1 Charadrius vociferus | reverse complement strand
ACTCTAGTCAGGGTTGTGGACCAGGCTTGGAGGACCAAGCCCCATAACTTAAATAGAGTAACATCACCACTGTGGCAATGAAGTCCTCTCTAGACTCCAAACTTCTGGTCCTGTACTTTTCTCCACAACAAACTTAGGAGAAATCAGCAGGGTCTCAAGTTGGGGGGGTGGGGGTGTTTCACCAGGACTCCTTTTACATATTGCTTTCTCCTTTTACATACCAGAGAATCATGGGTCTTAAGTCACTTCATCATATGTGTTTCATTCAGATCATTATAACGAAATCAGCAGGGTTAAATCACGCATTACAAAGTGCTTTTCCTTAATCATCAGTTTATCCAAAGGGCTGACAAGTGAGCTATTGCACCGGATAATCCAATGCCCATTTTCCCCTCAAGGATTAGGATTTATTTACTTGTAACTGACAAGCATCTACTATTTCATTTTGATGGTATTTGTGCAAATGAAATTTTAAATTCTTCCCCATTATATGGTAAACTCCTATGAAAACATCTTCTTAAATTTTCAAATAAATGCAGCTGTATATCTGTATAGTCGGCTTAAAAAAATCTCAGTTCAGTGGTCTGAAATATATTGAAATATAACACATTTGTAGTGTAAATGTTTTACAGTAAAATATTACTCACTTAACTCTATCAGGGGGTCAGTGACCAAAAGCTGAGCTATAATTGTAGTCTAACTACTGAGATTCATTTTTCCCCAAAAAATGAGCTTGAATTTCTTCCTAATGTTCAATATTTCTTAAAAGGGCAAACACATAATTAGAATTAAATGACAATTTTAATTTAGCTTTGTGAACACAGTATTTGCAGTTCTAAAAGAAACCTATGTGGAGCTTTTAAAAGATGCTTGCAGGATCCTGTACCTCTTGATTGCTGAAAGCATCTCTAAATATTAAATCAATACACACATATGTATGACCTTTCAAAGAGCAGTTTATATGTCATTCTCAGTAGCCCCATGAAAACATTCCAGATAAAATGTCAACAGTGGGGTCTTTATTCGCATATCCACTGATCAAAAGTTATGCTTGCTACACAGCGCTGTGAATGCAGTGACCTGAGCCACACAAGCACAGCTGCACCAACAAATTATAACATTATCCAAAAGGTAACAATTTATCTGTTGCCTAAATCACATCGTTGTGTGACTATTAATAAGCACAGTTGAACAATAAAACTAGCTGGAGAAGTTATCATCTCACAAAGAAAGATTATGACTACCAACATATAGCCCAAAATACAGAGAACATGGCCTTTGATAGAAAGGAAACATTTGAAGGCAAATTATTTCGAATACTGTAATTCCCTCATATATCATTAAAAAAAATAAGAAAAGCACGTGCACAAAAATTAATGATTGATCCCTAATCAGTTAGTTACAGCTATGCAATTGCATCCAATCTCCTCATCAGAGCACTGCAGAGTCAAAACAAAGCATCAGAGGTTGCAGCCACCCGACCTCTGCCTTCTCCTCCCGTCCCTTGCCGAATGTGGGGAGACAAGAAGTTCTGGATCAGCACAGGGCCTGCCACTCTGGGGACCAGTTGTGAATGGTGCCTATCTCCCAGAAATTATGGAAACTCTGTGTGTGTGTATCTTTTTGGTAATGTTTTGAGAATAGCCTTTGAGACTCTTTTGTACCTGAATCCTACAGGACCCTGAGCCAAATCCTTCCTCATTTTGCCTGATTCTGTACAATGACTTCAAACCATTTGTAGCTGCTCTTCTCTGGCAATGAACTGTCAGCCACCACACCCATTTTTGTCATAATTCTGCATTTGATTGTAATTGTACTACTTAATTTGACAAGTACCTAAACATCTACAGTCTATTCACTCATCCTGTGCCTATGATCAATAATTCATTCTCTGAATAACTCCATAAAAATGGCAAGGATGATGAACATTTTCTTTCTCTCTCAGTTTAAAATAAAATCCATTTTAGTTTCATCAACTGGCAATTATTAATGTACCTTACTTAACCAAGAATTGATTGGATTCTGACAAGTTCTTAGTGTCTTTAAATTGTGGTAAATAATTGCTATCCATATTCAGCAGTTCAGTACACCAACATAAGCTGATCTTATTTTAGTGGAAGTCATAGTTATAAAACCTTGTAGAATATTGGGTAAGAAAGAGCCTTCAATTGCTGACAGATATTTCTTGTGCTTTAATGCTTGTGCTGGACTGGGTTCATGGGCAGCTAGAGCAATAAATGGAGGCTAAACAGAGCTCGGGGCTCAAAACTCAGAAGCAAAATAAAACTGCAGATTCTCAGGTTGACTAAAACTTAATATATGAGAAGCATGTCTCATCCATATTTCTATTTTTATTCCCTAATAATCTGAAAATTGTTATATAAATGCCTACCTTTCAGAAGTTCTCATGGATTTGGCATACCTATTAATAATTCAGGAGTTCGAAAGGATAGCCTGTCAGTGACATTAGCTTGTCATAAAATTGGCACATTTTATCTTATGGATACGGCTGTATTACATATACCTCCTATACACAGTATAACTTCTGTGGTAGATATTTAGCTCAGGTGTTCAGGCTTCTTTGTTTAGTGCCTTCCCTCCATAAAAGCCTGTGAAGCAAAGGGGAAAATATTGATAATAACTATGGATTGAGGGACTGTGGGTAGGATAGGCCTCATCTGAAATGTAAAACACATGGAATAATTTAAGGAATATAGTTTGTTTGGGAAATGTAGTCAGTTTAAAGACTTTATGGCTTTTAATTTCACTTTTCTTTTCCATTTTTGACTGATGTACAGCTTGATACAGCTGTCCAGCAATGGACTTCCAAGTAAAGGACATTGAGCTTAAGTATTTAAGATTAAGTATGAACTGAACTTGTACAGTAGCTGATTGAGGGTTCCTAAAAGTGTGACCTTGCCTGCCAGTCTGTCCCAGGTCTTATTCAAAGGCACTTGTCCCTGTTAGAAGAAAGGTCTGTCTTTCATTGCACAATATCCAAGCAATGAGACTTATTGTACAGAACTGAGCTCGTAGGTATAAGATAAAAAACTTTGGAATGAGGAAAGTAGAACTTGTTTTCTGTACAGATGGCATTAAGCTGCCCAGACCTCAGGAAAATAATAATGATAAAAAAAATAAATCCTGTTTCAAATTCACAAAATGCAGGTAGAGAAGTCCTGCATGGATTTAGTAATTTGTTTATTTAAAATGGCACTGTAAGCATGAATTTCAGCCATCCTGCTGGAGTAAATTGTAGTAAAGTGGGCTACAAGTGTTGCTTAGGCCCCAGACATAAGCCTCTTCCCAGTAGGGCAGCTTACACAAGCCTGCTGGAAAAATGCTTGTATTCAACAACAAATCTAAATTCACATTGAGTAGTAAACCTTGGTATAGTTTGAAATGACGAACAGTTGCTTGCAAAGCACATATTGTAGAAATATCCCATAAAGATACAGGAGCTCACATTAATCATGTGAGCTAGGACAATGGGTGACCTTTTCTAATAAGAAATGAAACATCTAAAGCAGCCATTAAATTTCGCAGCAGCCCTATTTACTGTACGTCTGTGGCATTCATCATCACACAATGTAAATGTCCTCAGACTCCCAACGTTTGCCAATCATCCTTCACTGAGAGGAAAATTGGTCTGAAGCTTTTAGAGCACCAGTTCCCCAAATTCTGGCAATGCCAAGGCCATTATAGCTCCTTTTCAGTCTTAAAATGAACAGAGAGCAGCTGTTTGAGCAAGCAAGGTTAACAAACCTTGGAAAAGCATTAGTGCTAATTTGTTGTTAGCACTTTTCTAAGCCCGAAGTTGAAAATAACCATCTGACATGGGCCTACCACTTTCCTAGGAGTCAAATCTACAAAGTCATTGGTAAGATAGATAGGCTTTGGCTTTCAATAAAATTTCTCGTGCTTGCAGATCCAATTCATGAAGGGTTTTTAATAAACAAAGGCTGAGATGTAGTCATTGCTTTAAGCTCTGCAGTTTAGTTTCAAACTCCAGACAGAGATGATAATTAGAAATGCTGTCGAATAAAGATACCGTCATTCAGAGGCTGGGGAATGCATTCTCTTTTTGCGCTCGTGAACTCTCTCTGTCATTTTGAAAACTTGGACGTCTGCTACTCCTTCAAAGACCTTGTTTCACTGGCAGATTTCTTTTTAGCTACCCTATTAGGATTTTCTGCTTTTGAAATTAGCCTCAGGCCTTCTCAGATTAACAGAAAAAGGGTGTTAAAATTAGACTTCTGCAGATCAGGCAGGGGCCTTGAAACCATCAGTGGGTCTTCTTGTTTTCTTTTTTCCCCTTGTTGATTTGCCCAGTTCTTAACCGATAGCTCCTGTTCCTGACTAAGAAGCCACCACTTTGGCACCAGTGCTCTCCACAGCCCCAGCTGTGTCTTGTTTCACATCGTCATCAAGGAGCTGGTGGCAGGCCAAGTTTTGCAACGTTAGGCTTCACTGCGTGACGGTGAAGTTTCACGCTGGTTTAGGCAGAGAGAGAGAGAGTCCTTTGCCACTAATGGATGATCTACTTATGGCTACCAGCAGGTGAGCCCTAGGTGCTATTACTGTTTTAGCTTACGTGGTGTTTGATGCAGCTGACTTGCTTGATAGGTTTCGGAGATTGTGGAGATCTCATCCCTTTTGGAATGCCTTCTTCCATTTTTCTCTGACAAGCCTGGGGCTGTTTATTAGCAACTCACTCTACCTCCTCCTCCAATAGCTCTCACCTGGTAAAACTTCTGTTAAATGCCATGTTTCTTCAATTTGGTGAGTATATATGTAATAGTGTGTCACAGAAGATAACTTCCATTTATAGTGTCTTAAATGTCAAACATGAACGATCCTCTAATTCAGTGAAAAATGGGATTTGAGATGAAAAAGTCCTGGTTCAAGGCAAAGAAAGTTGTAACTTCTTGAAAAGGAAACACCACTTTGATGAGAGGAAAAAGCTGCATGAGTAGCCTCATAGGTGGACTGTTCTCATCCCTTATTTAGGTTATAGCACTGGATTCAGTCTCAGGCTTTCCTCCGTTCTTGGACGCTTATTACAGCCACTGAAAGGAATGCCTGTGGAGAGCAAAGAAACCCAGCTTTGGAGGGGAACCAAGTCTCTGTAATCCAAGTTTTGGTTTTCTGTGATATGGATTGTTGCAATCCTTTCTCCTTGGATATACCCAAATAACCTCTGTGAAAGCTTAGCCTGTCTATGATGCAGCTGCACATCTTCCAAACCAGACAGCTATGAGAGCTATCAGTCCTGTTCTCCTTTGCTTTTCCTGGCACCTACATGCCGTTCCTGCTTAGACTGAAAGTGGTTTTCTTCAGTTTTAAATCCTTGAACAGAATAGGTCGTGGTTATGTCAGTATCCACCTGTTTGCCTGTGGATTGTGGTGTCAGTGACCAGCAACCAGACTGGACTCACTGATTTTCAATGTCTGAACAAAACTGAATTTGTCTTTAAAGACTGAAGCTGACCCTGTGAACACTACGGGCAAGATGTAACTAACATTAATCTCTTTATGTCAGCTTCTCTAACAGATTGCCAACATGTATGCCAGTGGCTTTAAATTAAAATCTCCACCTATTTAACACTATGTAAGGTAACACAAAATAACGAGAGGAGTTCAATGAGCTTGTAAGTTTAGGGCAAGGGTGGAGAGTTTGTAAGTTAGGCATAGTCCCTGAGCAGCTTGAATGCAGCCTGTAAGCTTTGTCCTGTGGCAAGTAACAAGGAGTCCAGGAGCTGCTGGAAAATTCAGACCTCCAGTTATGAAGGAAGTGAGCCACTAGTGAATACCAGGTCACCTGCAATATCCCAGCCCTCTCCATCCTGGAAAGGCACAGCAGGACTGCAGGCAGACAGCACGATTTTCTTGCCTGGGGACCACTGCTGGTGCTTCCTTACCCTACTGGTCTGCAAGTCCTTGCATGTTAAGAGACATTTCAGGGAGATGGCAAGGACCCTGTCATCCCACTGCATGTTTATAAAGCCAGAGTCCTCTGTCAGCAGAACCCTGAGAGATCGACAGATGCTTTCCATCAACACCATCTTTAATAACATTTCCAACAGTGGCAATAACAATTAATTGAAATGAATGTATGCAAATACTGACTGCAGTCTGCTAAATTTATAATTAATTGGCTGAAATGCTTGCTTTTGGCCAAATCTGAAGACTTGGATTCAGAATTTTATTTTTTTTTTTTCATTATAGTGTGCTTGCTTTTCCTCTGTGGTTCAGAAATCCCAACTGAACATCCTCTGTTACAACTCCCCATGGGCAGGGATTTCACAGAGGCAAATATGGCATATGATCATTGGTGTAGTTCCAATAAGAAGTTGGTTGCATAAAGGAAAGCAGCTAGTTGACTCTAGCAATGAAGCTTCATTGCAGGACTTCTGAATAAAAATGTTAGAGTTCTGTATGGCCTTTTTCACACGAAAATCTGACTTGCTTGCAGATCGTGCATCATAAGCACTTTTTGCTAAGAGGTGGGAAAATATTTTCCAGACAGTTAACGTTTTCCAGACCTCTGCTGCTTTGGGTGAAGAGTGACAAATAACACTACACATCAAAAAACTATTTTCATTTCAGTCCCCATTCTTTCTGTTTTTTCTCTCTCACTCTGTCCATAATACAAAAAAACCAACAAGCACTACCCCAAACACAAGACAGCAGAGGAAGAAAAGCTATCAAACAAAGCCTTCATAAGGAGCCAGTTGCAGAGGCGAGCTGTAGCAGCGGTATACAAAATACCATTCGTTATGAAAGATTCAGTCATTGCATCCATGTGCTCCTCACGGTCCTTGCCTGTCCTCGAGCATTAATGAGTGCTGTAAAGTTGTCAGAAGCTCAGACCTTGAACCACACACAGAAAGCAAGTCCTATGTCCGTATGCAGGATCCATCAGTGCTGTTTTTCACTATGAAGATGAATGTTCTCAGTTTCTACATGATTAGTCCATAGAGATATACTACTTCTATGCACAGGATTTTCTTACTTTGTAAGAAAATAGTGGGAATTCTCCACATGAGAGTAACAGTCTGTTTTGTTGTGCAGTCTTCTAGTCCATCCAGAAAGCACCTTTCCTTTAATTACCATTCTGCTGTGTTGCTGTTTGTCAGATCTTTATGCAAGGACATACTAAATTTGAAAACACAGTATTTAAAGTAAGATTTGATAGGAGAGAAACGTCTTTGTTTTGTTCCTTTCATTTTTTTTTTGTTTTGTTTTGTTTTAAATGCATATTTTAAAAATGTTCATTTGGCATGATTTCTTTTTAACACTTGGAGGTGCTAACCTTAGCCATCAGTTTCATTGTAAAGAGACCATTTTTCTTCTGACAAGCTTGTGAGCATCCTAACCTATAATTCACCCAAATTTGTGAAGCATTAATTCTCTCTGGCAGCTCAATCCATTAAAGAAAGTAAAGAATTTGGATCAATTAATACATTCTTTTGACAGATGCAGTAATGAAATTGCTACTTCCATTCTATTTGCCCTTTGATGTACGAGCCCAGATCAATCCCAAGCTGGTATGAGGGACTGGTTTTATGTCTGTTATCCAGCAGTGACTAGCTATTCTCTCTGCATTCTTGAATTATGACCCTGGGATTATTTATATAATATATTTCACAGTAACATATTAATATTTCCAGAATTGTTCCTTATTTCTATTTGTAAAAATTTACCATTTCATATCTCTTGGGTGTGAAAATGGTACCAGCCTCAAGGCAGGTACTGGTGCAATGTAAACTGTCGTTCCACTCTTGGTGGCAATCAGAGGTCTCCGCAATCCTTGGGGTACAAGACTATGTGCCTGAGTAACCCAGGTGTTCCCCCCATACCCAGGTACCCATCAGCTGAGTTTCTTAGACTGGAGAAATAGAAGATTCCAGCAGGCAGGGCATAAAACCATTTGGCATTACAGCCGGCTTACTGGACCTCCCTGGCCTCTTTCTCTGCTCCTCTGTTTTCATAGGCATCAGTCATATTTGGATCCAACAGCAGTACACATCAGCAATAGTGCTCATATTAAACACATATTTTACAGTTAAGTGACATGTATGAACATTTTTAATACTGTATTTTTACCTCTTTCTCCCTAGGTTTTATGGAGCTGAATTAAAATGGCCTTTAAACTCAAGTCATAGGGGGCCAGGGGTGTTGTAGACCTTGCTAATGATTTATAAACGTGTACTGTTGGCTTTGCTGAGATACACAACATGTTTGCTTGTGTTTCTTTCCTTCCCAAATCCCCTGAACTTCTGCACATCATATTCTAGAATTTGATTTTAAAAGACTGCAGGGTTTTTTTCTGCTATGTTGTTTTATTATAAAGTATCAAATACCTCCTTTTGTCTTGGATTTTTGTCAAGCCCAATGAAAGTTTAAGGCTAAATGAGGCGTTGAGAAGGAGAAAGGGTTCAAGTGAACACGTATTCTTTTCTACTGATGTCATTGCCAGCAATTTAGAAGTTCCTCAGTTTTTCTTTTAATTTAAGTAGTTATCCAGATCCATTCATCCTGATATTGACATGGTGACACACTGTCTGTATAATAACAGCCATCATGGTAACTAAATGTGTGATAGCTTTTAAGCTTCTACAGTTACACTAGTAGACACTCTGAAAGGGAAATTATCACAGAGAAGTTATTTGTGGTCTACCTCAAAGCTAGATTTTAGTAGCTTAAAGCAGGAAAAGATAAATGTACTGGTAATGAGTACACGTATGGATGACACAATACAGGGAGGCACGGGCATAAGCAGCTCTGGGTGGGGAGGACCAGAATCATATGCACAAAAGCAAAAGACCTTAAGAACTAAAGAGAAATGAGATCATAGGTTACAGTAAGGAATGCACCACTAATTGTTGCAACAACATCTAAGCTCAAAGTCTTATCCGTTAGAGATGGTAGATCAGGACCTGGTATAGGGATATATGGCTGTGAAGAAAACATGCATAAGGTATGTATAATGGGCACATTATTTCTGGCAGAAAGAATACAAAGCATGATGCTGTTGTGCAAGATGCTGGCACAGTCCATCTGAAAAGCTGTATACAGCAGTGGTTTCCTACATGAAGTGTGAAAACTGAAACACATTCAGAGAAGAGCTACTAGCATGGTCTAAGGTCTAGACTGTATTTTACAAGACCCTGTTTTGCAAGAGGATCATGTCAGACATAGACAAGGCTGAGGAGGGATATCACTATTCATGCACCATGGAAATAAACTCTGAGAAGAAAGAAAAGTTATTTAAGCTAGCAAAGAATTTTGGCAGTTTCACAGAGACAAAATTCAGACCAGAAATTAAATTCAACTGGCTTCTGGTAAAAGAAATGAGGTCTAGTGTGATATTCCATTATGTATAGGGATTAAAAGAAAAGCAGAACTGTTCTGAAAATAGTTTTTCCTAGCTTTAAGAAAAGCATATGATATTTTCTGTGACAGCAGAGTATTGGACCTAACAAACTAGATCTGGTCAATCCCATTTTCTTTGTTCATATAAGTTTCTTACACTTATATGTGTTATTTTGGTTCTTGAATACAATGAATTGTACCCATTTACATCTGAATTCACACTAAGAGTGAAGTATAATCATACTTGAAATTAAGGTACAGATGTTTTAAGCACAGCAATCACTATATTGTGGAGCTAACCCTCAGGAATTCTTATAGACTGTTTAAAGATTCGTTTTCAGCAGAAGTCTCCCAGTCCTTTCTCTTTTCTGAAAGCAGATAGTATTTACTGAACAGAGCAGGTGAACACCCCTCCCACCCCCCTGTGTACGCACACTCTGCATTTGCTTTTAGATTTCTGGCCCATCCTGACTTACACTGTAGGTATATGTGATTCATTCTACATGGAAACCAAGTGAATTATAAATGTTAAAGTGAAATCAAAATAAGCTTTTAAAATTCTTATTTATTCTTCCTGTTTTGTATTTTTCTAGAAGCATAACTGAAATGACATTCTGAACAAGACTACATAATGCTGCTCTTTGCCTGTTGAAAAGAAAAGACATTCCTCATGTTTTGTGCATTGGCTCAGAAAGTCTAATACCTGATGCATTTTCCTTATTTCACGATGGGGATGTACATTATAAAACAGTTTTAGCTTCATCTTCAGAATAATTCTATTCAGAAACAGCATTAATGAACTGCCTACCATCTTTACCACCCATTGTTAATCCTTTTCCCGCCCAGTTCTCGACCTGTCTGGCATTTCAGTGTCATAAACATACTTTGTTCTTTATAATACTGCTTGCATACCTTTATATATATATATTGTGCACTTCAGAAAACAGGATACTTACACGTTCCTCCTGAAAGAGCATTTTAATAGATTACAGAAAGTCTCTCAAAGGTACTGGAGTCCTGACAGCATCTTTTAATGAATCAAAGGCTCTGTCTCACTCTCTACTGGACTTTTGGACACATCTGCATTTTTACATTTTACACTCAGCAGAGACAGCTGAGTATGTGAGCAGTGCAGTGTTTGTCAGTAAGAAATCCCAAATATGCCCTGGATTTAGACAATGGCCCGGTAAGGATGGATTTAAAAGACAGCAGAAGAAATCCTTTTTTGTGTGTGTGTTTGGTAACTGGCTGTTTGACTGCAGTTCAACACATGGATTTCAGCTGGGAGCGAAAATTTAAAATGTCTCAGTTGTATTTGTCCTGAAAATGCCATTTCCTTTCCTTTAATGCTTCTTTATTTAGTACCAGTGTAAACCTTGAAACAGGAGTCTTTATACAGGTGCAAATGTATCTCTGTAATGGAAATAAGTGTGGAAATAATCTTTGGTATGTATAGATGAACATAGTGCAAATATGGCTTATAGCCTGTGTGTACATTTTGAAAATTGTTTTACTTAGGTATCAGGAAACACTGTGAGTATCTCTTAGGAGGCTATGTGTCATGAACATAAGTGGAAAACTGAGTTTTCTGACACTGGGCCTTTAAAACCCCAGCTTGTGCCTGAGGTGAGTGAGGCAGAAGATGAGCCATGGTTTTTAGATTGGGTTTTTGTTGTACACCACTATCTAAAGAGAAAGCACTGTCATCTTTCTCACCAAACACCAATATGCCATGTAGACAAGCCTTGCCATATTGCACCCACAGTGATTTTGTAAGCTGAGGAAAACTACGGAAAACACTCGAACAAATGCAAGGATAGCAGAGATGGGATCTTGAAAATGAATTTGACCTGGTATGGGCTTGAATTCTGGGTTGTAGGAGAAAGGAAAGAAAGTAAGGAAAAAACACCTCGGGAAAAAAAAAGCCTCTGAAGAAGCAGGCACTTCGGTCAGAGCAGCAGCCTGGCCTTGGTGGGACCCAGTCTGGAGCTCTCACTCGCTATGGAAATAAACTGATTGACCAGGCTGGTCTGATGGTTTTATGAAGCGTGTGGTGGCCTCTACTGGCGAATTGAAATGTTACATGGCATTTGCACCTTCTCAGAATTCTTAAAAAATCTGGATACTCACAAGGTAAAGCTTAGAGATGTTTAATATTCACAAACCAGCCAGTCTGGGGTTCTGTCATGGTTGTTATATCTCCTGTAACACAAATGTGGTTGTCTATTAGGTTATGTCTTTTAGTCCAAGGGGTTTTCTCTCCTCAATTTAATATGGGGTATGCATGTATCTGGCCAAATAGATACATTCTGTTTCTTTGGGTGATACATAGAAGGATCCTTGAATTATTGCTGATCACATCTGACATGCCCGTGCTTAGCACGGAATGCCACAATTTGGCCTGTTGCATTTTTATGTCTTTTGATGGATCACGAAGATAATGCAGTAAAAACTGATTTCAGATTGCTTCCTGAATCATTCTTTCATTGCTGAGGCTTTGTGTCTTGCTTGCATGAATTCATTTTGTGCTTCTTACCTTTGCATCCCTTATAAGATCATTTGATGTTCAGGTAGCTCTTACTACCAGGTCTATCATAATTTATTATCAATGAAGCAATAGTTAATGGGTATTTAAAAGGAGGTTACTGCTTGTGTTCAAACTCTGCTAACACTTTATTTGCTCCTTCATTGCTAATTAATTTGCTATATCTTCACAGAGATCTACTGTAATGCAACAGAATTGCAGTCATAACATTTGAATTAAATAATGGGATCTTAAATAAGCTGTTGATTTTTCCTTCTCTGATAGGGCTAACTTGCCATGAAGTATTAGCTCTTCATTTCATTTTAGAAGAGCAAAGGCTTCTACGGAAACAGTATAACTAAAGGGACTGCAAAATGAATGAAGGCTGGGACACGAGGCAGGGAAACAGAATTGGAGCTTCTTAACTCCAGAATCTACCCGAGCAGTACTGGCTGAAGTAAGGGAGTTTTCTAAGAGCTTTCCTTCAGTCTTTCAAGTGCTCAGATTTCAGAATTCACACTCTGTTACCACTAGTCACCGGGGTCTCAGGAAAGACATAGAGGTCTGGGGCTCAGTTTCCTCCTATGCAAAACAAAAGGTGGAATTTTTGATAAATACTTCTTTGTAAAGCATTTTGATATTTATGACTAACATTTAAACATAACAGTTTATTGTTACCAAAAAATTGACCCATATTCTACAATCTACATTTACACTTTAAAATGTCTTTTCTTATCATTCTTTGCATAAAAACCTGTCTCTATATTCTCAGTCCTTTCACTTTCTATCATGCATATGTTTATTCATTTTCATGCATGCTGTATTCATGTTGCTTTGAAGCTCCCTTCTCTATAGAAATACTAGACCGTCAAACATTAACTTTTCAGAGTTGTGGGAGGAAGGGAGAGCATAAAGACTTGACTTGCTTCTCACTGAAAGCTTAACAGGAACATTGAGCCTCAGCCACTTTTTCGTAGGAGCTGCCTGGGTATACAGGATCTCTGATTAACAAGTTACAGGCCATTGTTTTAATTCCAATTATGTGTATTAATGGGTTTGGCATCAGGGTTTGCTACCATATGAGATGAAGAAGGGAGAAAGGTCGTCTTCCTTCTCAATCAGTATTGAAGCTCTTCTTTCTATTAGGCTAGTAGGACATGTAGGGGAGCACTTGCATAATCTGGGGTCCTCTTTGGAGGAGCATTTCGACCATCCGTGTCGAAATGCTGACTGGAACAACACTCTGGTGACCTGGATACTAGCTATACTAGTTTTACAGAGTATCTGTGACCTTTTCTGTATCTCTTTTCTTAGGGCTTCTCCCTTGTTTTGCCCCATCGCACCTAACACTGCCCTAGAAAATCAGGCTTCATATTAGTCCTGCTGTGAGAAGGGGATTGGAGCAAATGAGTTCAGGTGTCTGCCCAGCACGAACCATTCTATGATTCTGTGTCTCAAGGAGATGATGATTTGAATCACTAGTCCACAGCTTAAACAATGTCAGATGCATTTATTGTAATCTCCAGCCATTTCACATGCTGCCGTGCGGTCAGTTCCTTGACCAGCTCCTCCAGGTGGCTTGCGTTTTGTGTTCTCATATCACTGTCCTCTCTGCAACGTCATGGTACCAGCAAGAGGACTCCCATCAGGCGATTTATCCTTCTTCTCTATTGACAGGGGAGGAGAAGGATGTGGGGTTGGAAATGACCTGTTGTGATACAGGAGCTGGAAGGGTAGGTATGCTTATGTAAGCTTTCATAAGTAGATATCTTCCTTGAGTAACTTCTCATAACACTGAAAAACTAAACACACTCCCTGCTGTGAGAGCTGATAATCACCTCCAGTCACAGTAGCATCAGTGAAGATGTTCCCATTTCTTTGGTGTGGATGTCAATCTCTACTCCGATTCCATAGCCAAATTTAAGTTTGTATTGACAGCATACACTACTGTAACTTTCTTCTGAGAAGGAAAGTCTTGTTGGTATTTAATAAAGACATCTTTGGGCAGTATAAAAAATTCTAGCTAACAATTAATACATCTGTTTGTATTTTTCAGAGAGCATCAGCTTCCAAAGTGATAAAGTCTGATGTTTATAGTTAATACCAAGGAATGGCATGCAGAGAGGCTCCTGCTTATACTCATGGCTGTAACAACCAAGGGCAGCTAACTTTGTTATGTGCCTTGTTTGAGGGTCAGAAGTTGAAGAGCATAGAGGGGTTGCACCTGTGGGGAGGAGCGGACAGGACAGGTGACCCAAAACTGACCAGTGGGGTATTCTGTCCCATCTGCCTCATGCTCAGTATAAAAGCTGAGGGATCAAAGTGTCAATCCCTCTTTCTTCAATGGCCGGTGTCTGAGGAGGACTGCCTGTTCATCTGCCTTTGATCCCGACCTCTGCATTCCTGAGCCTAATTCCAGAATCCAGTTGCTGTCCATCACTGAGTCCAGTCTGGGACTTTCTCAGTGCCTGCCAGTGACGTGATTGTCATCCTGGGAACTCAATATTGGTTTTGTATATACTTCATTATTTTCTTACTAATATAGTCATATTTTCTTTTTATTAGTAGTATTTCATTGAAATAGTTTTATTTTCTTTTCAACCCATAAATCTCCCTCCCTTGTTCTCTCTCCCTTCTCTTCTGGGAAGGGAGAGAGAGATTAAGAGAGCATCTGTCATTCGTTTAGTGGCCAGCTCAGCTCACACCACGACAGTGATACAGTAAAACAGGGAATGGCTTTTTGCCATCCTAGCAAACTGAACTGACTCACCAGAGGATGGAGCAGTCACTGGGATTAGTGCAAGGGAAGCAGACTCACCAACTCTGGTGGAAGAGTTGGAAGGCAGCAGTTTGGTTTAGCCAGCTGGGGAAATCTCACCCGAGCTGCGTCTCCTGTTTTGGCTGTGGTTCTGTTAAAATTTGATGGCAGACCTGGGCGAGTCCAGGAACCAGAGGTACCCTATGCAGTCTAAATTATTTTGCTACTATTTTTTTAATAATTTCTTTCGCAATCTACAGCCTGTGCCATTTCTAAGGAAGATGGAGGTTTCTGTTGCAACCTGCCCCATGTTCTAGCAATCAAACAGCTCTATTATTTCACACAAGAAAAGCCTGGTAAGCCCTACAGAGCTGAATTTCTCCTCCCTATTTTTGCATTCCTATATTGCTCCTTCTCAAGAGGATGTGATAGAAAACAATGTTTAGCTCGATTTCCTCTGAACAAAATGAAACCAAACCTGTCACAGAAGAATAACTCAGTGCAAAACTGATAATAATGAGGATGGTCTGATGAGCAGAAGTCTCTCAATCACAACATGCTCCCCACAGGACAGCATTTTAACGGATACTGCGTTGTGAATTGTCTTGAGAAAAGGCTTCTGGCCAAAACATTGACATTCACAAGCAGCTGCTACACTCAGAGAATGTAGGTTTTAATTATCTTGGGTAAAACAATCAATTTGGAGTGCAAGGCAAGTTAGGCTCCTGAATATTACTGATCACCTGGAAAATCACAATGAATGTATGCTTTTCTTCTCAATCTACCTTTCAACCTGCAGCTCATTCCCTGGGCTGTAACAAATGCATTAGGTTTTGCTTAGCAAAGCAGCACCGCTGAAGAAAATCCATGAAATGAAACTTGAAAGAAAGTGGATTACCTAAATGAAAAAAGGCATGCTATTGTTAGTCACTTGCTCCTCATTCATTTCATGGGGATTTAATATACTTGTGTGTGATTCCCAATTAAATAAAATAGTTTGTCTACCAATATCTTCTCATCGACAACAGCTGAACAACCACAGTTATTGCCTATTGTTTCCTGTGATTTTTTTAAGACCATCACAACACGGTACCTTAGATAGCTGGAATCATACACACTAACACTCAATATGTACATACATTGCCTTTTCCTCTATTCTTTCCTGCCAGAAGCCGTAAACACCTATTGTGAAACTCCTAGTGTTGCGTGCAAAGTCCAGTGCTTGCTCCCAGTAAATGCAGACCAATGCTGGCATAGTAACACCGGGTGGCAGCAGTGGGTTTTCAGCCAGCAAATAGAGCCGTAGTGAGGCTGTTGTCAGAAGGAATGAAGACATAGAAATTAATTTTGTTTTGATTTCCGAGTAGAGTGCTTGGCATGTTATCCAACTCCGAATTTCTTCAGTATGTCATTTGTTCATGCCTCACAGTCCTGGATTCCTTCTTTTAACTTAACCTAACGTCGTAATTGCTGTAAGAATGACAGACTCGTCAGGGTTTAGGATATGGGAGGAGATGTCACGTATGTATCATCTGCTGAGAATTTGGGATTGTTGCCAGTGCTTTGTAGCTGGAGGAAAATTGGACAGTGATTTGTCTTTAGGGTATACGTCATGTTTGTCCTGCTCTTTGTCCCTACTTAACAAGTCAGAGTTGTGACAAGCGTAATAGAAGAAACCCTTTCAGAAACATATTTTGCAATTACTGCAAACTTTGCTGAGCAGATGACAGACCTGGGGAGAAAGCTGCCTGCTAACTGCTGTCTTCTGACAGGGGGTTTTCTTCACTTGACAAGTCCCATCTGACTGGGCATCACCTGGTACTTGGGAGCAGAGCCCTGGGCAAAGACAATTTGTTGAGCTGTATTCTTCCTTTTGGGGGAGATTAGGGTGAAGTTGGTCTCCAAAGCCAACATCCTTTTACTTTGTCTGTCATACGTGTTGCCTGTTGCTGTCATAATTCCCAGTTGTAGTTGGTTTTTAGCAATATAGAGACTGAAATAGGCTTCTTGTAGGGAGACAAGTGAGGGATGCAGCATTTTGAGAGCCCACACCTCAGAATACAACTTGCCATTGGCCTTAGCCATTGGTGAGACGCCCTCACCACAAACTTGAGGCACAAACAGGACTAACTTTGTTTCCTAACATCAGTGAGTGGTTGCAGCAGCACAACTCAAGATACTGTTTTGGGGGGGTTTCTCCCCAGGAGTAGGCAAAGGTTTTCAAAGAAGTGTCTCACACTCCTCTAGTTGTTCAGACTTCTCTATTTCAGTGATTTAGCTGAGCTGGCTCAAAGGAATAGCACATTACATCTTGCTTGCTTTCACTGCTGATTAATACCCCAAACCCACCAGTCCCAGCTGAAACACAGTTATGACAAAGACCTCTGCAAAACCAAAATGTTTTCATTGTAGCAGACTCGTGTTCACACTGCAAATTCCTCTTACAAATTCAGGGCTTTTAATGTGGTCAGATCATAGTTCAACACCCAATCAAGGCTTTTTTACAAAGGTTGGTAATGTGTCTGTCTGCAGTGAAAACTTATTTGTTTAACAGCTAGTGTCTTGAAAGCCGTCCACTGCCTTCCAAAAATTCTTTCCTCTTCTCTTTCCTCCCAAAAGTTATTGGAACAGAATCTGTGGCAGTTCAGTTCATGGCAGGGTTGATAATCCTAAATCCTAAATGTCTTGAAACTACACATAATTAGGTGCTATATGCATAAGGATACCATTGGTAAACTTGGTGATTTTGCTACTTGAACAGCACCAGTGGTCAGAAGTACAAACACCTAATTTCCTGCATCATCTGCTGGGTCTTAATGAATAAAAATGAAGAAGAACCCCATTTTTTGGTTTGTTGAGTAGTGAGAAGTGAGTATATTTACAAGACCAAACTGGACACGAATAAATTGAATTTACTTATGTTTTACCATCCCATAAACTGAATTTACTTACATTTTTCATCAGTGTGAAAGTTGGATGCAGCCCTGCATGGGAAAACTGATCCTGCATATCAGAATCTGAGAATGGATCTCCTAAAAGAACAGGAATATATATATTACATATAATATAATAGGATATATGATGTATATAATACATATGTCAGCTATATGGCTGACAAGAAATGAGAGACAAGACTTCTCCATAGAAACAATTGCAAACCTTGCAAAACATACATTGAACTGTGCTAAAACAGGGCAGAAGGGGCTCAGAAATGGCCTCTCTTTCCCATAGTACTTTCAGCCCCCTGTTTGCCATCCTTAGTAGCAGGTGCACACTGTTCCTCTGGGCCACCTCCATCCCACAACCGTGCCATTTGCTTCAGGTACCACTCAGATCTTCCCTTTTGAGTCCCCCTGGAAGTTCCCAGAAATATCCTCCAGTGTTCCAGACTGGTACCTGATCCATTTTGCTGGCAGTACCACCAGCCATGTCTCCCAGAATCTTCTTTGCTCTTCAGACTTCTCTGGATTTCCTTACTTGGGTTTTGCCCTGCTCTACCTTGCTCCTACTGTGCTTCCCTGCCCATCTCTGCACATGGTGGTGTCTATTCTGTGGCGTGAGCGACTCTGTGGCTGCAGGTCCACGCACCACTGGTGGCAGGGTCAGCGCTGCTGTGAGGGGCTGGAGAGAGGTCAGAGCCTTACTGGCAGCTGAAGGGAGGAGAAGGTGTGAAAGGGCAGCTGGAGGGATGAGGACAGAGTGTCTGTAGCAAGCCAAGCTTAAATCAGTATAAACCACTGCAGAATTCACTCCAAATCTCCATCTTCTCACAACACCCTCGAGCATCTCATGCAGTCAAAACTGCTGACTGTTTTTAGCACTGGGGAAGCCACATTGATCATCCATAATGCATGTTTACACAGAAGTTATTTACACAGATGCAAAATGCAGCAGCTCATTAAATAATTTTTCATCACGTCACTTACGGAGCAGAAGAAAATTTGGCTGCTACATAGCAGTTTGTAGTAGAGTGGCTAGGACATAATACATTGACATTCAGCTGAAGCAATCAGCTTGAGAAATTCTGTATTGAATGTATTCTGAAGAGTAATTAAGCTTCCTACAGTAAGCAATGCTTGTTAAATTGGGTGTTACTACTCGTTACTTAAAGTAGATAATGCTACATTGTTTTAAACAGCCTGTCTTATCTTCCCTAAAGAATGAGATTATCTCCTCCGTCTTGTTCTTCCCAGTCTCTCATGAAATACACTTGTGTGTGTGTCCCTCAATGTGTTTTTCACGTGGCCTCCCATAGTAATGCTCAGATCTGTAGCTGTCAGAGCAGCAACAAGCCAATAAGCGGTAATAATACTCTTCCATTTCTCGGGGCCCATTCTGCCACTCTTGCTCACACAGAGTTGCTTCTCTTGTTATTGGAAATTATGGGACTGCTCACCTGCCAGGCACTACTCAAAGGAGTAAGAGCAGCAGAGGCACGGAGACAAGGGTAAGATATCGCCACTGCTATCAAAGTGAGAAGACAGAGTCCTGTATACTTTACATGACTGACTTGATTAGTCAGGGCAGAGAGAATAAAAACTCAAGCCCTTTGATGAACAGGGATTTGCTGTAACCTCCAAATCTCATGAGTTGTTTATCTAACTGCACTGCCCAGGTCTTATTCTTATGGTCTAGGACCAGAGTGTGTACAAACACCAAACAAAATGAAGTTCACTGCTTCTCCTGTAAAACGGTTACTGCTTTAGTATAATGCTATGTTAATGTGATTAGAATTTTCTCCATAATTAGAGTTTACATTATGGAACACCTCAAAGCATAAATGACACTGTTCTTGATACCATGCAAATACGTATCTCTTAAACGTGCATTATTTGCAAGTCCCAAAGGAGCAATTGAGTCAAGTAAGCTAATTTTCCTGAGCAGGATTAGTATATCCCATGAGAAGCCATGTCACATTACAACTGATCTCTCATTTTTTTCTAAAAATGCAGTCGCTGTGGTTTCTAGGTACTGTATATGAACCATTTCCTTACACTTCAGCTCTGGGATAGCAGTCACTAGGGAGGATTTTTAATCTCATGACTTTTATTAAAACACAAGAGCAGAAGCATAAACCGCATTATTGCTGAAGGAAGCTGGTCTCAGAAGTGGTATTCCCACATGCATGAGTAAGTGAATTACAAGTTAATCTATGTGCAAAAGAGTTTTAGTGATCTCTGTCTGCCTTCCGTGATTTTAGCTCTCCCTGGAAAAATGAACCAAACAACACTGCAAACACATATTTTTCCACTGTCAAATATTTCTCATTTCTAGACAGAGTCCCTTGGCACCTCAGTAACTTCTTTTTCATTCTTCAAGTGGATTACTGGTCACTTAGGCAACAGGCACAATTTCCAGTAAGTGAGCAGACTTGCCATGAAAACCTGCCAGCTAATCAGTGAACAAGTGATATCTCCATGACTGGTAGGAGAAATCTCCTCATGATCTCCTTTATTTACAGCTTGACAGAAGCCACTAAACCAAGGAAGATCTGAAAAGTAATCCAAGACTATCAAGAGATTAAGGCAGGCACTGTGTGCAGCAGTTCTCGGTTTGAGTGTTTATCATCATGCTAAGCTTTTCCAAAGTGTAAAAGTGACTGGAGGTCAAACTGACATCCTCTTTTGGCAATTTGCATTCTTGCCCCACAAATCATGCCTAATGCTTGGTTGTTCTAGAAACTGCTTGAGCAAATCACGCAGCATATCCCATCTTTCTGCACGCTTGGAAAGTCACGGATATTTTGGTCACAATGGCATGTATGCATACGACATAGGGTTTTCTCTGCAGGATCCCCATTTTTAAAAGAAAAGCTAAATTCTTTAAGAGGGTGTGAGTGCAAGCTCTTTGAGGGAGCAAGGTGT
>NW_009648712.1:4063089-4130742 GCF_000708025.1 Charadrius vociferus | reverse complement strand
TTCTGGTGGTGGTAAACTGTCCCTTGATTTTTTCTGCATAGCCTGAAAGGTCAGATGCTAAAGTCATGGCTACTACAGCATAAGTTGAGAGACTACTGCAGTGAGCCCTGACATGTACAGTACTGTATGGTGGGTTTGGACAATGTCTTCTTGTTGCTCCTGTTCCTCTCAGTCCTCCCTGTCAACTCGGCACCGGACCAGGCACCTTCTCTGTTTTGTACTTGTTATGGTTCTGGTCAGAAATATCTTGCAGGACAAACTGATGTTCACTGACCTAATTTTGCTAATGGTTGGAAAGTGGGGTATTCTGGACTCTCATGAAATAACTTTGGTCAATGCGTTGGGACTATTGCTTCAGTGCACTCTTACATCTTCTCAATGTGTTTACTAGTAAATATTCATTTCATAAAATTTATACTATAATTCTGTAGTGGCCAAAGTGTTTCACCAAAATTTATGTTTCCGGAAGTTTAAAATTTAGCTATAGTCTATGCAAAACTGAGTCTTGCTAACTTTTTTACAGTTGCCTTTTACATCCCTTCACCTGTCACTGCTGCTTTTGGGAGAAAGCATTTGATATCAAGGTGGTGTTGAGTTTGCAAGGATCACAATATTGCTTGCACTTGTCTTTCCGTCTGTCAACATATAAGGTTAATACTATGAGTGTTCAGGATTATTTACAGCCTGGCTGCTTCTTTTTCTATGGCCTTTAAAGGTTCTCAGACAGGGTATAAACACTGTGACTGTAAATGTCCTCAGTCTGAAAACTTAGAATGGTTCATGAAGAATGAATAGCCACTGATGTTTTTGTAAAAACTGTGGAATTATGGCCAAATTTTTACATCATTTTCATTTGGTTTTCTTCCTTTTCTTTATGGTGAAGGCAGTGAGTGAGATTTTCGTTTCTCTTTGGAGGCAATATGTGATTCACAGCCAGTTGGTTTCCAGCCCTTGTAAGGCTCACACTTGTGCCAATTGGCTGAAATTTGAGTCAAATATTCAGAGGGAGGAGGATGGTCTCCAGCCATTTCCAGAGAGGAGCCTGAGACACTGGGTGAAACCTAGTGCAAGGACTACAGTCTTGACTGGCTGCGTTGCTTATTAAGCAAATTGCTTCTCTCTAATCTAACATCGGTGACTTTGTTTAGGTGTATTGAAATATATAACCATTTGAATACATGGATTTGTGTAATCCAGTTGGACTTCTGAGCACTGAGAAAAGGTTACATTAAATGAGAGGTCATCAAAAAATAGCAAAAAGCTGGAGACATCTGCTGAAGCTCAAGGCTATCTCAACTCATGAGGTTCCAAAACTATGAATGTGTAGATTTATACACCAAGGAAAAAACCTCCCTCCAGAAACTTCCATAGTCTGCAGCCACTTGGGAATTCTCCGAGTTGTGTTTTGTCTTTGAGAATAACCCCTCAAACTGAACTAAGTTTCTCCTTAGCCTTCACTGGAAGCCAGCATGCAACAAACACCTCTGAAAGCACCAAGATATTTCTCAAAATAGCTAAATGCCTAACTTGTCCTTAATACTTTGGGTGATAAATCCCCAAATACCTTTAAAAGTCTTGTCTGTATACTGTCACATTTTTGAAAAGGCTAGAGGAATCCTGTAGAAGGCTACTCCATGCAGATGAAAACTTTTCATATTTTTGCAGGAGTTAGGAAAAACATACAGGGAATCCTCAAGGAATATTGCACAGGAGTTCAGAAAATGTGAAGTGCAGTAAGAAGATTCCAAAAAGTATTATTTTATGAGTAAAGGCCAGTGATGTCTGGGCCATAGCTTATACAGGCCAAAATAAAAACCTGTTTAGCATTTTCTATCCATATATTCCAGTGGCTTTGCACCAAGATCTCCCCAAATGTTTAAAAAAATGAGCCTCAGAATTGCTCCTAGGCTCCCTTACAGCCCTCAGGGCCTGACATAAATCTTTCAAAAAGTGCAATTCTGAAAGAAAATAAGAAAAAAATGACAGAAAATGTTATGTGAAAGTTTTACATTAAGAGGATAATAATTATGTTGAGTAATACCCACTGTGTGCTAGACACTTCACTAGGTACTTCATAAGGAGGAAAGCCTTTGCTCCAAGGAGCTCACAATCTCATGACTGCATATTCAACCTTAATGTTTTATTTATTTCCTTTGTTTTGAGTCTTAGTGTGACTTTAAACGTTTTCTCAGCATAGTTGGAGGTTTGGGGTTTGGGGTTTGAAATATATAAATATGCATTTGAATGATAACAGTGCTTTTAGTCTAAAGGCTTTTATCTCAGACATTCGATAATAATTACTCTATAAATAAATATCACAGTGCTAGATAGATACAAGCAATTTAATCTGAACGATTAATTTGTGAGCTTAGCTAATTAAGTTTCTGTGGCCAAACTATGCCTTGCATATATTCAAACTGCAAAAAAAAAGGAATAACAGGACAGAATAACAACAATTTTGGGGCCTGTTTTTTCAAGACACTGACTCAGAGCAGCAGACCACACTACAAAATCAGGGCCAGAGTGGACTTTGAAGGAACTCTGTAATGCTAAAGGGGAAAAGCATCTATTATGCTGATATTTCTTAGCGTTGAATACAAAACTGTCCTCTGGGGTGTTGTTAAGTTGGATACAAACACATCCACATCTCTGCTATAGCGCTCATACAGCAGGGAGCATACGTTTTGGTTCAGGACTGTCTGCCTTTTTTGGTTTTGCTGTTTAGACTAGGGATGACAGCATGTGTTGAAGTATTAGAATAATTTGGATCATGCTGTCTCCTTCTGCTAATATAAGTCTTATGTCTTGTTTTACCTGCTTTCAAGTCTGCGTGTAAGAACCGGGTCAGTGCACACAGCCCATGCTGAGAACAGTGTGCCACCACAATAAAGGAGGAGAACCACAAAGTTCAATATCGTCAGTCGACAGCAACTACAGCTGTGTCTTTAAAGCAGCAGGGTAAAAGTAAGGTCCTGGGAATGACATCCTGGTCACCTTTTGTAGCACTCCACACAAAAGGTGGTCCCCAGCTCCAATAGTTCTTTTAGTCCCCTAACAAGGACTTTACAACAGATTGAGATGGTTCTGGTATTGATTCTGAATGTGTTCCCCAGTGGAGAGTTTTCTTCTCAAGTGTGTGTTCTGGTCAAATCCACAGATTTAAAAGGTATGTCTGCACTGCAGGCATGGCATTAGAAGCCTGGCTGCAGGAGAATGGGAAAAAAAAAATGTCAGCAAAGTCCCACGCTGTTTTAGCCAGCCTGAAGGCCAGCTTCGTGTTGCCAGTTTGGGGGCTGCCCAGTTGCACTGTAGCACAGACCTCTGCCAAGCCATAGGCTGAGTTAAGCAGCAAATAAAAAGTACACTGCATCACATTTCAATATCGGCACTGTCACATTTCAAAGTCATGATGTTGCTAAAAAGCTTTCTGTGGAGACTTTCTTTTGTGAACTGTAGCTGTGAGGAGGAGAACAGATTTCTGCCCAGGAATCAGGCAGGTGCTGCTCCACCACCCAGTTTGCCTCGTGTCGGTGGCGCAGGTTTCTCCCCTGCCAGACACAGCGGCATTCTGGAGTGGGTCAGAAAAGCTCTTACCCTAGACTTGAGGGCGGGGGACAAAATGGAAGCAAATAGAGATGAGCACTTGAAGCTTTGCTAATTGTTCTTGCCTGATTTAATCTTCCTGTTCGATGGTTTTCAGGTATAAAAGGCAAGTTCTGTTTTACAGACTTCTGTGTTTCATGAGGAAAACCAGGCAGCTGTCTCTTCAGTCTTTCCAGTTCCTCCCAATGCACGTGCTACCTGGGGATGAGTGGCACAGCTCACATAATGAGGTAGTAGTATTTTGTGTCCCACTCTCATGTCACGGTATTTCGGTATAGTTTTTTAAGAATCACATCTATGCTTTCCTTTCATCAAACAATTCAACAACAACAGATATTTTTTAACGATAATAGTTTGCTTAACTGTTCATTTTATTGCTATCAACTGCTTAGATGTTGCATATTATGTGAGGAAATGTCTTAAAAACAAGTTATATTTACTAACTGTAGGTTTTTGAAAGATTACACTATACTCTCATGCTGATTCAATGCTGTTTCATGAAGAAAATGTGACTGCACTGGGAGCAAAGCTTGTGTTTTGTTACAAGGGAAACCGATATTTAAATTAGTGCATAAGCTCAGCATCAAAGAAAAAAATGTTGCATATAATGAGTTGCACATTATCCTGTGTATGCATGCTAGCAACTGGAAGAACACTTTAAACAAAGTAACTGCAAGATACAGAGCTATAGGGTATGATCTCTTGGTACAAGTGTTTAATGGAAAGGGAGTGTTTTCAAGACCTACCACTGATTTACAAAACCAACACTAGAAAACAGAATGTGTGTGGGTGAACAAACATTACAGAGACTGAGAAACATAAAGCTGCTTTAAGCAGAAAATTATACTTGTGGGGATGCTGTTGTCTAAAAGAGAGCCCCATGGTTTTGTTAAGTTCTTTTGTTTATTTCTAGAGTCCCCAATGTTGTATATTTTGTAATTTAGGAACTATTGAAGAAATTGCACATGACCAAATGAGAAAAATCTGCCAAGAACTCCCGAGTGTGTGTCAATTTAGACTGAAGATGTAAATTGGTATTTTCTGTTTCATTTTGGTAAGATTACTTTGATAACTCTTATTTAAAAGATAGAACACATTATTAGAGATGATGTTGTCAGTTTTACAATTATTTATATTACAGAATATTGCATGTAAAAAAGTTGCCTAAGAGGATTTAATTAAATACTTATTGATATTGAAATTAAGGAAAGATTCTGTTCACTACCATCTAAATTATGTTTCATAAGAATTTTAAAAAATATTCAGAATGTTTTTTATTTTTCGGATTCTAGAATACCTCATCAGAGAAATCACACTTTTCCAGCTGTGTTACTGTTACTTTCAGGTTTAGTCTGAGCACTGATTACTCAGCTGAAGGAAATTACTTCACTGATATGATTTTGCTTATTGTAGTGTATGGTGCCTTACGGATTGTTTTTGGCCTGCTTTCCTTAGGAAAGAAGGGCTCTGGTCTTCCTTTCCATCTTTACCTCTCCTCAGGTAGCTGTTGAGCACCCAGGATAATTTCAGGCCTTGAGGGGACAGATCCAAGTGAGGGTCCAGGCTGCATGGGCACTGCAGGAGACTCAGCGCCCATTGAGAAGCTGCATGCCACTGTCACTGCATGTGTACTTGCAGCCTGGCCTCTGCAGGGGCTTTTCCTTGCTCAGCAGGCGAGTGGAGAAGGAGAGCATCACCTTGCGGCAGGCGAGATGTAGGGGGCAGCCAGGGACCCTGTAAGGATCCGAGGTGCTCTGTGGAGGGCAGGACTTGGGGGAGTTGCCCAGAGAAATTGTGGAAGGTCCATCCTTGGAGGTGTTCAAGGCCAGGCTGGATGGGGCTTTGAGCAACCTAGTCTAGTGGGAGGTGTCCCTGCCTATGACAGGGGGGTTGGAACTAAATGATTTTCAAGGTCCCTTCCAACCTAAACCATTTCACAATTCTATGAGTACTGTGGGTATGGGAATTTATGGGATAAAAATGGGAGCAGAAGAAAGGGAAGATAGGGGATAAGGGTGCATAGAGGAGAGACCTGGGACACAAAGTCAGAGACCAGCAGGCTAGATGCGCTGGAGACTTCATGTTCTGAGCACAGTGGAGAACTTCACCAAGCACATACAAGCAAAGAGCATGGCCTGTATGACTTGGAACATGAACACATGGACAGAAGTTTGGGGAACAGGACTGGTTGCACTGGTGCTGGCAGTGGGGTGATATTGCTCCTCTGCATTAACAGGCTTGGAAGAATTCATATGTGAAGCAGATCATGGGTGGGCAGCGCTCGTTTTTGCTTGTGTGGCTCCTGTCTCATGGAATGCAGCCAGTATCCAGTAAGACCATGAAACCTCCTCCTCCTCTCATCCCGTGGCCAAATACTCCGGCAGAGGTTGTAAAAAGAAAACCTGGTAACAGAGAACCAAGTCTACTTCCTTCTCCATACCGACTACCTTAAGGCTGCCACTGCAATTCTTTGATAATCTTGGGATTTAGCTTTATTAAATACCCTTTCTTATCCCATGCAACTCAGCTGGTTTGTGCCAGTCCCTTAGCTGAAAACACTGCACATGTAGGAGTCTTTGCTAGTGTTCGTGGCATTGCAGGCTACAGACTGTCAGTAATCCCTTTTGCATTTTTGGTATTTGTTTGCTGAAGAGATAACTGAACTCAATAAATTAATGTATTTTAAAAGATTCATTGAGCCTGAAATACCAAGAGTAAATCTGACTCTCTAGCCTGCAATGTGAGTCTCAGCATGGGGTGATCTGGGCTCAGCCCCCGCTCCTGAGGGCAATTTTTGCTGGACAAAACACACAAGAATTTGAAAAATACATCAACATCTTGAGTGAAGGCAATGAACTTCCATCTCAGTCCTTTTTTTGAGTGGGTATTCTTTTGTAGGTAAGCTCCTTAGGACAAAGTCTTATCCCAGCTGACACACTGATTTAGTAATACTGCTTAAAAAATACAGTAGCTCACAGTTTGCCCTCTTATTGCCATTTGTTTATTTGCACAGATACGGAAACACCAGTAATTCTTCATTTTCTTTAGGTCTCTAGACCATTGGAGATGTTGGTTTGTGTGTTCCAGCAGTGACAGTTTTGGCCAGTTGTTTGAGGAGGATGGAAAAGAGGATGGGAATTGGTTTTGTTGATGATGCTTTTTCTTATTGAAACAAATCCCTAATATTTCTAGCAATATTGTTCCTCTGCGGGGTTTTTGCTTACCAAACATGAAAAGCAATGTTCTGGACAAATAGTGGGGTCTTTGTACTGTTTTCATCAGTAAAACTTGTACAGAAATTAAGTATATACTGGCAAATACCAAAGGTTTAGCCTTCTTAAAGAGGAACATGGGCATTTTTGGTTAATGGAAGGGTAGAAGATTTCATTGTCATACATCTCATATTGAACATAATCTTTTATATCTCTCACTTTATATGATATAAGCTTTGTTATTATACGGAGTACAATAAAATATATTTCCAGTGGTCTGAAAAGTATGATTATTCTCTAAGTCATCCTTGTCCTAGGTACACCTATACACAACTCCTCGAATGTCAGTGCATCTCCAGTGGCATCACAGGAAATTTGAAAGTACCATCCCTACGGTGAAGTTTACTGTCTTACTTTTTGTTGGCAACGAGTCTGTGCAGTCTAGCTTATTGAAACCTAGAAGAGCAGAAAGGTATTTCAAATCCCAGGCACTCAATGAATGAGATGTGAAATGAATTTCATGTGGATCAGCCCCCTGGAGGCTTGTCACAATAGATAAGGCAAAGTGGATAGATGCTGCATTAGTTCATGTATGCTTCTGAGTAGCAGAGCTAATAACTGAATCATAATTTCACTTCAGGACACGAGGCTACTATATACTGTCCTCCTTTGATCTCTTCACCCATTGCAGCAAACTAGAAAATATCTTAATAAAACTTTCTTAATATATGCAGGAAGAAAAGCAGTAAAACCTTATCAAATATCCAAAGTATTCCACAAGCATCACCTTTAAAGAGAAAGGTGCCAGACATACTTGTTATTTCTAGTCCTCAAGATATGTACGCTTATTTTCAATTATTTGTATGTGGGACAGCTGTAAAAACTTCATGTATGACAGACCATGCTTGTGTTTTACATATCCTTCCATTTTATTCTCGTTGAGAAGGTGATATGGAGACACCTGAGCTGATACTGAAGCAGAAGAGCATACTTTGCTCAGACCACATTGACTCGTTTACTTTTTCTCCATGAGAGATTAATTACATAATGAATGGAGTAGCGCCGAGGTGTTGCTTTTCACCAGCTCTCAGTAGCTGAGCACTAAAGAGGTTTTGTGGGAACAAGAAGGATGAGATATGCTGTGTTAGGACATTGATTGGGGAGTCTGAGTTTGGAAAGGTGAATTAGCATGGATTTTGTTAGTGGTTGTGACAATATTAGCTCTTCCAAGCACCCACCTCCTGCCCAATAAGTCACCAGCTAGGAAGTACCACTACCAGAAGCAAACAGCAGGTGTGTGATGACCAAAGCATTTGGTTTAATATGAGAAAACGCCAGGGAGTATCAGTTAGTCTGGCTACTCCTTCTCCTCACTTTACTCCCGAAGTTCTCTCCAAATCATGCTGATTTACTGTAATCCCAGGAAACATCCAGGAGCAGATCTACCTGAGAGATGCTGCTCCCCCAGGTTCTTTTGGTTGTTAATGTTGCCTCTGTGCAAGTTAGACTCCATTTCACTATGCCAAGGAACCCTTTATCTTTTTGAAGGGAAAAAATACACAACTGCTTGCTCCTGTAATTTTGGATTAAAAAAACCTTGTGCTTTTATTTTCTGAGGTATTCACATGCAAGAATTTCTCACATTATTAATTTTCTGCAAATTCTAGGTAAAAAATGGACCAAAACTTTTCATTTTATAACTCTGTGATTTTCTCTTTTAATTTCTTTTCCTTTGCTTTTTGTGTTCATTCTAGTTGACTTGATTCGCTTCTGCACCACACAGCAAAGCCTGGCACAGAGTACACTGGCAGTGATTTTAGATTGTGGGGTATTTTATAGCTCAGCATTACGGCTGAGCAAACAAAGGAGGGACAGTGCATCTGTTATTATTGCCTCTAATCTAAACTCCCAACAAGTGATTGCTAAGGAAATCACTGTCTTTGCAGTCAGACATAAAATTGCGAACCATCACCCCTGCTGACTGGCTTCCTGCTCTGGTTGAGTAAGTAAGGGAGAGACAACAAGAAATCTTATAATCTCAATGTATTTTCTATTTAATATAAAATTTCTAACAAGTGGATTCTGGAATAATCACAATCTATGAATCACAATGTAGATGCAAATAAAGTTAGTTTCCAAACCATTTGCATCCATACAAGTTAGTAGAGTTGTACTTGAACCCTTTTCTGTGAATGGTCCCTGAAAGAGGCAAAGTATGTTCCTTGACTCTGAATAAAGATACAATGAAAGATGATTAAACACTGATTTTTACGTAGAAGAAAATAATATAGAAATGAAAAGTCTCCTTGCTCTTAAGGGAAATGAGGTCTGAAATGCTTTTGGAATCAAGTCCTGAAATCAGAATGCTCCAGTAAGTCATAATTTGAGAGATGAACAAATTGTTCCATATCATCAGCCTATTTTATTGATAATAAGATGATGACATTATAGTAGCTATTGCCCGCAATGGTTCTTCGGTATTACAACGTTCTCCTTACCACAGGCTGAGAATTCCCATTTCTGAAGCAGTCCTCAAATCTATCTTAATTCTTGTTCTGCTAATCATTATTTGTTTTCTGTTTTGTGTTAAAGGACAAGTTTTCTCTGCCGCTAACTCCATTTTTTGAGTTTGTTCTCTGGAATTTCATACCACTTATTTTCACTGAGTCAGAGAACAGGCAGATTTTTGCTTGCCAGGTCGTTTTGTTCCCAAGTTGTATGAGTTTGTTTGTTCTAGCACAAAAACACAAGCCAGGCTCCCATACCTATTTCCCATATAACTTAATAACTTTAATGGACTACTTCTCTAGGTAATTAACTGCTGTGTGGGGAATTCACACACACCTCAAATGACACAGTTTCTACAGTGTTCTGTTTTAACAGTGCATAAAAAAAACCCAAAGACTCGACAGTGACAACTGTAGGAGAGGCTTTTAGCTGTGGTTATGCAAATAGGATTTTAATGTATATGAAGTTTGCTGTAAGCTTGCTGCTTTTCATTTCTGTAGTGATTACCTACGGTCTGCAAAGTGGATGTAGAGGTTGGTGGCAGAAGAGTCTTTCCTGCTTGCATAGCAGTGTGGCCACTGCTGCTTTTTCTGTACACCAACACAACTGGTCCATTACATGCAGACCCCCAGGAAACTGTGCTCTGTTAATCCCACAGGTGTTTAGCATCCCCAAACTAGTGTCATTAGTAATGGAGGAACCCTAAGGCTGCAGCGCAGTGTTACTCCATTTGTTCCAAGAGCAGTCCCACCCAGTGGGTAATGCCAGGCTTCTGATAGCCCATCGTCCCTCAGGAAGATTAAACACTGTGATGAGAATTTGGTCCTTTATTTTTCAAATGTAACTTTTTTTCCCTATTATCACCGGCCCTTGCTTCATAGGCCACAACAATACAAGCTTATGCATTTTTCACTAATCTAGTAGTTGCATTGAAATTAGCTCACCAATAACTGTCTGTTACCTCTCTGGGGGCCACTCTGTAAATAGCCATAAACCAATATGCACACAAGCAGGTAGGCGAGTGAATATGTAAACAAAGACCCTTTGGAAAACAAAGTGAGTGTCTGTTTTAAAACATTTTTTTTTCTGTTTATCTACTTAAAAGTTAGGAGATATGAATATTATTGAAGATTGAAGTAAATAGAACAAGTAGTTAAGATTGTCCGTTGTCCTGGGCCTGAGATCTCTTGGTGACCTTGGTGACCTGGTTCTGAGTTCCCTATTTTTCAAAATCCCACCTTCTTTGTGCTCACAGTGTTAAGGACAGCATTCTTGCGATTCATAGGTTACTGTCACAGTGTGTGCCTGTTAATGGAAAACACATAGGGTACAAGCAAATGCGCAGTAACTCGGGTGCCTAACAGCTTGGAAAACAGCCATTCACTTGTCAAGTTCTTCATGGAGAGTAGCTGAAAGCCTTGTCAGCCACACTTTGTTCTCTAATATAACTAATCTTGGTTTATCGCTGTTTTCTTGGATAGACAGGTACAGCTCAACTTGAATCATGGGGGGTTTGTTGTTGTTGTTGTTTCAGGTTAGGGGTTTTTTTGTGTTTTGCTTTTAGTGCAAACAAGCATGTCATCATTGTCCTCCTTTTCCATCTCCAGCATGTTACTGGGATAGCCTTTGTGGCAACAGAAGAACCTTAAATAATGTTAGTGCTACAAAGCATTTTACCTTGCCAACAATGAGGTAGAAAGGTCTGGACTTTAAATCAGGCATGTGGTGGTAGTATAGAGCATGCACACTGTGCAGGATGTCCTGAGGGTTGCAAGATCAATTCAGCTTTGCTCAGCCGTGTCAACAGCAACGATCTTAAGATGCTGACATGGCTCAGCTTGATAGGTTGAAGAAATTTAACTGCTTTGATAAGGTTAAAGGGGGAATCCAGGCAAGAATAGAAAACAAAACAAAACACTGCTTAGAAGCTTGACTGCACACGGTAGCAACCCATTGACGACTGACAACACAACCACTGCAAATTACCTTTCCTCCAGAGAGAAAAAAAATTAACAAGCCCTTTGTTAAAAGGGAATCAGTTGGTCTCTACAATCTTCCCTGCTGTATCTGGTGTCAGGCAATGACACCAACAAAACCAATTACGTTGCTGTTCCTTTCTGTATCATAAGGCCTGTCAGTGTTATGGGGCTGAGAGCTTCAGAAGAAAAGACTGCCTCCAAAATGCAAAATTGTATCCTGAATTTAAACCTTTTCTGCTGGATAAGAACTCAGCAAGCAGATATAGGGCTTTTAAAAACATTTTTTTGTGGTGGAAATAAGGCTATCACTTCTTGCAAAAAGTTGATAGAGCTTTAGGCTAAAATTTGAAGCCCATTTAAGTCAGTCCAAGCATCTTCATGCTAAGACCTTTGATAAATTGGTTTCAAATCCCTTATTGTATGCCCACAGTTCAAGTCTGCTCTTAAATGTTTTAAAGACTGTGTCAGTTCATCAGTTTATTGACTTTTCTAAATGAAAGCTAGTTATTTTCTGTATAATTTATTAATACAATATTGCTCTTTAAATTATTTTTGTCTACTTTACTGCCTTAACCAAAAAAACCCATTCCAAAATTTGTCATCAGTAGCCACCCACCACACAGTGCAACATGTCCATAACAGGCACAGGCATTATTAGGCATCTGTCATTACCAGTTACGTGAACTAAGCCTGTCCAAAGTGTTTCATTACTTTCTGTTTTCACCAAAGCTTGCATCCTCTGGGCTATTTCTAGGTTTTGTAGTCTGCAAAGAATCACAAGCAAAGAAACCATGAAGTACTTGATGCCTAGCACAGGCCTTTGTGAGACCTGACTCTTTTTCCTTGTCTGACAGAATATGGCACATGGAGAAATGATGACCAAAAGTAGGCTGCTGAGATTTACAAAATTCCCGATTAAGTGGGAAACAAAGTTAAGGATCTAATCAGTTGCTAAATTAAAGAACAATTGAGTGTTTGATGAGGTGGGACTGAGAAAACAGTATGGAGAAGAGCTAGGAGGACCTCAAGACAGGCAGGAAGTCATTTTTAGGGAGCTGCAGGTAAGGTCAAGCAGGTGTAACCTGGCTTGGAAAAACTAGTACAGAACTGTGGGCAATGTAATAACTTCTGGAGAGCAAAATGATGAAAACCTGTGCTCTTAGGACTGGACTGAACAAAATTACATGAAAAAAATATTGTCTTGGCAGAGATTCAGGGATACATGCTAACCTATTTCAAATAAGTCTATGATGTGGAAATTCTTATGAATCGAAGAACCTCAAGTGACTGAAAATATAGATGGTTAAGTCCTAAACCAAAATCTGAAATGTAAGGCAAATCTATGGATTGGAACTAAAACGCATGGGATCATACAGTGCTATCTATTGTTCAGTACTATGTTTCTGGAAGCAGCCAAATCACTGACATTTCAGAGTTATGATAAGATGTCATCAGTCATTCTGGTGTATTATTTGGAAGAGTGGTTCTTTTTCTGATATAAGAATTTCAGGTATTATTTTTATACTGAACTATCAGACTAAATTCAGCAGTTATGGTGCATGCATCCAGCCTATTCAGGCTAACTTTGATGAAAAAGTTTGGGCGCCTCTTTGGTTGATTTTTTGCTTAGAGAACAGTGCTTATTGCCTTCTTTTGATGAGCATTGTGGTGCATGAAGGAATGCAAAGATTAGTCCTTTCACTTAAATTTGCTAAATCTTAATTTTTGCTATTTTGTCTACTGTAAAATCTGGAGCAAAACAGGGGGTATTGTCCTCCAGACATCCAAGAGAAACAGAAACTGCAGCTAAGTATGAATTAGATTCATTAGAACAAGTCTGGGGGAATATGGCCCAGAAGGAAATTATTCTTTTTCTGGTGCCTTCAGTCTAAAAGTTACAATGGTTCTTATATTACACAAAGTGATTATATCTCTCAAATGCAATCACATTTTCTTTTTTTTTTTAAGCTGCTGACAGCCAGAGTATCATGCTGGCCTTCAGAAACCAGGCTGGGCATCTAGAAACAGGTGCCCTGATAATTTGAATGACAACCTTGTCGTTACTTCAAGCAAGAGTAAAACCTACAGCAATGTGTTGGGGTTTATGGCCATTTCAGAGAGTGCATCCTATAGGAAAGCTTGGCTGAGATGCCACATCTCATTTTGTCAGGTGATCTTCTAGGCAGCAGGAGAGTTACAAGACAGGACAGAATGATGTGACCTTGTCCACTGGGGTTCTTTAACTAGTTTTCTAGCATTTCCCTATAATGCAATGACTCTTCTGATGTTACACTTAAATGCCCTGAAGATGAGTCAGTGTTCTCACTCAAGAAAATGATGCCGGGGCCTGCATCATGTTTATCAAAATGTTCATGTTTCATTTGTTCTCCAATTTTGTGCTACATAGAAAAAAACAGATTGAGGAAATGGTCATTAGTCCAAGTTTCATTTGCTTCTTTTGTTTGTTTAAGTTCTTGCAATTTCTATGTCAAAATACTATGTTTATATATTGGTGTTATTAAATTGTTTTCCTTTGTATGTAACATGTATTCTCACGTTATCTTCCGATAATGTTAACCTTTAAAATAATTATGTAATTATGACTAACTGTGAACTCTCAAAAAATGTTTTAGTAAGGAAATTTCATATTGGCCAGTGTTACCTAGCACTCCTGGATTCCATTGCAATGCGTCACTGGTTTTCTGAATAGACTTGGTTAAGTAACTTCATTGCTCTGCATGTGTTTTTCCTTTTGCAAACTGCAGGTCATGATGTTTTTCTCTTTTGCTGATGCAAAGTGCTATATTGGAGCAAGATAATGTACATACATACGCACACAATAGCAAAGGCTTGGCATTCTCACAACTGAGGGATTCAAGGTGAAAGTAGAATTAAAAATGCAAAGATGCATGTGGAAATATGGATAGTAACTTATTTAAACTCACTTATCAAAAATACAAGATGCAAAACTGCTGTCTGTGGTTTATTATCTGCGAATTTTGCCTGGGATGCTGGAGATATGCAATGGGAATTCCTGTTTCTGAGAAGAATTCATTCTAGAAGTAATCCCAATGTCCATGTCTTGATTTGTGTGGTACTACTGAGGCATAAAATCATGTACAGATACAAAAATTTATGGAAGTAACTGTGGGGAGCACGGGTACAAGTCATGCCAACACAGATGTATATTTGTTTTTATAATCCTTTAGACAATCCTGATTTATTTGCCCAATCCTGTGCATTTTTAGGGCTCATATACCACTTCTCACTGTAGCAGAACTGCAATATCACGGCACTGACACCTCCCATTAATTGTAATGGAGCAGTTGTATTAGCATTTTTGAAAATTTGTTCACTTTGCAGGAACCTAGATTAGGCTTCTTTTCACTTCCATTCATTTAGCCAGTATGAAGAGGTGTCTGTACCTTTTCATTTTTAAACCTACCAACCCTTTTCTCTAAGTCCAGATTTCTTCATTTTAAATTTATTAGTTTCTAGGTTCCTGTTGATTTGATATATAACCAAATCAATGGTGTGTTTTCAGAAGTAAGTCCAGGGTATTTAATTTGATATTGCACTTTGCCTAGATTCCACCTCTCCTCCCAAGTTATGTCACTGTTTTGAGTAGATGATTTTAAGAGTGTCTTGAGCTTTCTAGTGCAGCAATTGTTTTTTTCAGATGATGCAGCATACCTCCGAAGGCTGTGAAACTGCCATTTAAACAGGCATCAGCTACGTGTGTACCCACAGGCACCAAAGAGCTTTATGAAAACTCTGGTTGTTGCATGTCAGATAATATATCCAGGAGGAAAACAACATGAAAAGATTGCTTAAATGATCAAAACAGAAACTATGAATAATGACACGACACTGAGAATTTCTGAGCATTGAACCAGTAACAAAGCACACTTCTCAGTTCTCCTCAAACACAGCCTGTCAGGAAAACAAAGCAAGTCAAAACCAAGTAGCACCGACAAGTCGTCTTCTTCCCAGTTTTGATCCTTTGCCTGCTACTTTGAAGAGTGAGTTGCATAATAGCTTGAATGAGCAGTTAGCATTTCAATTATTTAAAAGGTCATCAACATGTGGGAGAGCTATGCTAAAAGCTGGAGAAGATTTTTGAAATCAAACAGAAAACAGGAACAAACTACAGGCAAACCTTTAATGCACAGCTGAAGTGGAGGAACACACCTTACAGGAAAGTCTACATGGAGACCACCACCCTTGACTCATTTACTTTCCTGTGGCATTGAAGAACTACATTGGATCTAACCGTGTTTACAGCCTCAGCACTCCTATCTCCTCATTTAATAGATCATCACTTATTTTTATTTTGTCTATCCATCTGCTGAGCCATTGATTTAACATCTATTTACCTTTTCTAATTTTAGAAGCCGTATGGTAAAGTTTTTTTCTAAAGAGGAATGATGACCCACAATTTTGACTTGTGGGACAGCAAGTGCGACTTTTAATTGGAAATCTGGAGTTAGTTCTGAAACCAAAGTAACACATTTTAACAAAAATAAAACAAATAAAAGGCATTTTGGGGGACTGGTTGAGACTGGTACTGGCACAAGAAGGTTCAATAGTTGCAGAACTGAATTTCCATATTGCCATAGAGTACATGCTATTCCTCCTCTGTAACTAGGCTGTCTACAAGAATAAAATCATGTTTTATGATAGACGTAGTGCAGTCATATACCCTGAAATTCTTTGCAGCTACAGAGAGACCAAAGTTTACTGAATACATAAGCTGTGTTTGACAGGGCTTGCTGCAGACAGTGCAAACAGAAATATTAGAAACTCCCTTAAAGTATCAAATAGAAGTGTGGTAATACTAAGCATGAGGAGGGACTTCTTTACTTTGAGGGTGGCAGAGCACTGGAACAGGCTGCCCAGAGAGGTTGTGGAGTCTCCCACTCTGGAGACATTCAAAACCCACCTGGACCCCATCCTATGCAACCTGCTGTAGGTGACCCAGCTCGGGCAGGCGGGGTGGACTAGATGATCTCCAGAGGTCCCTTCCAACCCTGACCATTCTGTGATTCTGTAATACAGACACTGTTTCAGAGCACAGGTAGCTGAGTATGAATATCTGTGGGACTCCAAGATTTTCCTTTCTCAGCATGCTATCTCTGGAAACTGAGTTTGAAAGTTTATTTGGTGTCCCCTTAAGACCCAAACACTGTCTTACTGGAAGAGGTGTACAAAACATCTATATTTTCCTAAAGCTTTGGTATCCCTGTTTTGGACAGTTCCATTACAGAGATTTAAGCAGCTTGTCTCAGGCTAAACTCATTCCTGGAGCTCTTCCAGAAGCTTGAGCGTTCAGTGTCGTCGCTTTGGGTCTGGCACATCTAACTACCACAATACAGCCACTCTCTGTTTTCTCTCAGGGATGGGTTTCTGAAAAGGGCAATGGCTGGTGGAGAAATATTTCCCATACGAATTAATGTAATAGCAGGGCAGATGCATAGAGAGATTTGAAAATGCACATTATTTAAATACACCGAGAGAGGACATATGACATGGAGGATGGGAAAGCAGGAACACTGTCATCAGCTGGAGGAAATGCTGGCTTGTGAGCAGCTGGCTTTTCAGAGCAGATCACTGCTCTGAAAGACCTTAGCTGCTTCACTTGTAAGACTGAACACACAGTGTAAATCTTTCTGTATGAGCATTCTTGGTGTCTCTAACTGCATGGTTGCATTTCCATACTTGTCATCGTCTTCTTCAGATGAACCATGGGTAATTAAGGATGAAGGACAGAAAAAACAGGGTAATGATGATGGTTAGCAGAGTGCAGCATTAAACAACTGGTAACAAACTCTAAAACAACAGCGAGAGAGGCAACTGGCAGTGAGATGTTCTTGCAATGCAATCACTTGTCTGTGCTTCTCTCTCCAAATGTCAGCATATTTAAAGCAGTATTTTGTATTGTACTTGCATTGCAGAAAACTAATGGTATCTGCCCATGGAAGAAAATCAGTTCTCCATCCTTTAAGTCAGAGAACTGTGTACAAGTAGTTTTTGTAGTCTTTCCCTTTAGATTCTCCAGAATGGTACACCACCGTGCCTTCCCTAGGGTTTTGTCTTGGAGAAGTATCCAGATCCTCCCTTTGCAGACATGGGGGTCACTGGAGGACCTTTACAATGGGCCTGGACACACAGGTCCTACCAAGTCTTTTAGAGAGTGACTTGGCTTCTCCAGCTGTTAGGTCCTGGGGAGTATCACAGGAAAAGGTTTCATGGGGGGTAAACACAGTATTTTCACAAGAATTTTTGGACAGAGGTTTGGAGAGCAGGTTGGTGTCAGTATTGTGGGGTAAGAAAGTGGTATGTGTTAAATGGAGAGGGAGGAAAGGCTGCAAATGTCACCAGAATAGAACTATGAAGGGTAAGGTGCTGGAATTTGGGGGAGAGTTTAGAGAGATTTAAAAGCAAAATACATTTGTTTGTTCTATACTTCTGGGTGGATACTATGTTGAGCATCCACATCTAACACTCAACAAATTTGTCCTGCAATTTAATTAAAAAATTGCATAGAAGGCCAGAGAGGTTTCGATCTTTCACCCTTACTGTTTCTCATTAAATGGCTCATTGGAAGCTACAAGAGGCGTACAGAGGTATTTATCTCCTTACAACTCATGTATGTCTTAATCCTTCTATCATAGACTATTGTAGCTAGGGCCTTATGAATTTCTTTTTCAAGGTGAAGCTGCCTTTCTTACAACGAAATTTAAAAATAGTCATGAACTCCTTCCATTTCCTCTCTGCTAAGCAATCTTACACAGCTCAGCGGGGTCAGTGTGGTCATATTCTCCAGGCTGTAAGAGGAAGCTTGCTGTGCATAGATTTTCTGCCTTTGAAAACAAAAAACTTGCCCCTACATCTAGATTGCAGAGTGGGTGCTTTATGCAGCTCACCCTGTACCCCTCACCCCCCCCCACCCCGGCCTCCCAGCGCTGCACAAGGGGGGAGTGCACCACAGCTCCTTCCCAGCTGCCACGTTCTTCCCCTGGGACATCAGGGCAAGGAAAACAGCGCACACCTGGGATTCTTCCTGACATGGGCACAGTACGTGGCCAGCACGCATCACACATCCCACGGGATGGACTTAAAAGGGAGTGAGTGCACCCTGCAGCTGCAGTGCTGCTGTTGTCCCAAAGTGGGCTCGTTTACCCGGTACGCAAGACGCCAATGTACACACTCAGAGCAGAGGTATTTATTTAAATCATTTCTGCACAGAGGTGGGTGCTAGATGGTAATCCACAAAGCTAGCACTCCAGCCTACAAACTCTTTGGAATATTTAGACGGTTCAAAACACAGAAATACACACCCTTAATCATAATTATTGGTTAGTACCTTGTCTTAACAATTTATACCGGTGAGTACAGTCTCTCACTTTCATTTAAAGTTACAATGGCCTTTAATTGGTGTGTGCATGCTCCAGTACAGTGGGGGGTAGTTTTCATGTAAAGCTACAATGTCCTTTAATTGATGTGCACATGCTCCAGTACAGTGGGGGAGGTAGTACTGTTCAGTCTCTAATTGAGTCAGTGGTCACGATCTCCCCCTGCTGCCTTTACCTTTTCCCCAGTTACTGCAAATCTTTGTTGACTTTAGGCCTCTTCCAGCAGCCATCCAGTTTTCACCTGGATTCAGTGCTCTTTGTGGTGGGATGTTCCCTTCTTATCAGCCTTCTGTTCTTCTTCAAAGGTACTTTCATTAGCAAGGCATGTATTGTTTATACAAAGTGTCCTGTTTCACAAGGCCTTGTAATCTTTCTAGTGCTTTTTGCTCTTTCTTAGTGAGAAATTCTACCTTCTGAAATACATTCTGCCTTTTAAAAGTAAATTTTACCTTTTTAAAGTACATCAGTGTTCCTGCGGCTTTGGATGATTTCAGACTTCTGCTGATGCAGCGGTGCTATTTAAAGATGAATATGCACCCAGCGTCTGCGTGCCTTGCCTTCCTTTCAGCTTGGTCCCCTGGCAGACTTGTGTTGCAGGAACTTGATCTTGTTCAGCTGAAGCAACTGCTCCAACAATTAAATCAGAAATCCCCTCTTATAACCTTGATCAGTGCCCTCCGTCTGCACAGAGGTGTGCCTATACACCCCTTGCCCTCCCGTGCTTTCCTTTCCTGGAAGCTGTACCATCTCTGCTCCATCAGGCACACAGCTCCTCCGTCTCCTTACACTTCAACCTAAGGTTACCTAGAGATAAGACAGTGTCCCGCATCTCATAGACCACCAGAAGGACATAATACATAAAGGACAGGACATGCCCCCCACCTTGTAACCGTAACAACAGGACCTAGGGCAAAAATGCACACTGGCATAAGAAAACTTGCCCATTTGCAAAGCAGCAGAACAGAATGATGCCTGGATGTGCCATCTGACCCCTGCTGCCACTGTACAATTTTGCAATAAACGTTTGTGCCAGAAAAATATTCTCTTCACTAGCTTCTGTTTTTAGACTTAAAAAAGGAACAAGAGCGTTTGGGTCTGTGGTTGCTTCTGATTGTCTCCACAGCCCATAACTGAATATTCACAGGAAAAGCTGCCAGGCCTGGAAAAAGGTATTTGTTTCTTGAAATTTCTGTCAACGCTTGATTTCCTGCTGCAGCATACACGACCAGTATTTCTCATGGGAAGAGAGGTTCACTATTGTCTAGAAGAGTTGAGAAATGGAATATGCTGCACCAACGGGGATGCTGAAAGATGGAATGGCATTGAATAATTGCACATATGTTGTACTTTTGCAAAAAGCAATAAAAAGTAGGCATACTCACCAAGGAACATGCCTTGCGGACCTTCTATGTAGTAGAGATAATTAGGAAAAACTACGAAGCAAGAAAATTAATGACTGATCAATTAACCTACACATTGTTATCAAAATGAATTACTTAAACCAGAGTCCCACTTGGCGCAGCAGCTGCCAGTAATAACTATTTCACACTCAGCTTGCTGAAGACCTGGGAGGGCCAGGAGGTTCAGAGGAGCTTCCAGAGCTGGAGGAGGGTGGTGGCGAGGCTGGGAGTGGTGGGCTGTGTGGTGGCAGAGGCAGAGCCCACCACAGCCAGCGGCTCGACACACAGTGCTCGCTGCTGGGCCACCGGGCTTCCAAACCACAGTACGCCCCAGCCTGGCTCTGCTTTCTGCCTGTGAGCTAACTTGGCTGGTGCAAGTCAGGAAAAGTATGGTCTCAAGGCACTCTTTTGGTTTCCAAGTCCCCTTGGGAGGGAAAATTAGGGACCTTTGGTTTTTGTTTTTGTTTCTAAGCAACGCTTTTGTCCACAAAGCATCTCAGTGCTTCACAGGCTATGAATGTCTGGGAGCTATTTTTAGCTCCATTATACATAGAATAAACTGAAAAAAAAAACCCCAGAGGTTTGCTTAAGAACCACACAGTAAATTTAGGGGGGAAATCCAAATTTTCAGGATTGCAACATGGCTGCCCTGGTGCAGAGCCCTTTCTTTGCCTTAAAAGTTATGTCTGGCAGCATATCTTAATGATCCATATTTTAATGCAATAAGAGCTAAAGCAATCAGTATAATATGGAGATGCTGTAAGCTTTGGGAGAATTTCTGGTCACTGGGACATGAGGGCTCTGTTCCTACCTTAGCGATTATCTGTCTTTGAAGAAGGCTGGGACATTCTGTTTTCCACCTTCATGAATAACCAAGATTTCAGTGGCATTTTGGTATTTAATAATGCTTTGACTCTAACCAGTGAAATGTTATAAAGGGATGGTACATTTGTCCAAAACTATTTTTAACCCTGTGGTTTTAGCAGTATAATATATTTAGGAAGGCAATTTTTTCACACTGTACTCAGAAACATTTGATGTACCTGGACTGGGACTCTGGAGAGAAGAAATTAAGACCACAAGTATGTATGCAAGTGAGGGCCAAACCCACCATCTCTAGTTGTCTGCTGTCCTAGGGGTCAGCTACTTGTTTGTCCTGGCACATGGCTGCCTGTAAATTTAATAACAAAATATGGTACAGAAAGGCTTACAATTCTGTTCTGGACTATTTTTCACCTTTCCCCTTGGTCACAATAATTTTCTTTGACTAACAGAGCAGACGATGACTCACACAGTGCAAATGAATAATACACTGTGCTGTCAGCCTTTTGGTATGTCTGCCAGAGAGGAAAGTCAGCTTTTCTTTACCTTCAGCAAGTAAAGTAGCCTAAAAGGTTTTACCTCTACACAAAACCACACACCATCTCCAGAGTAAAAGAGAAAGAAATATAGAGCAGTTTTCTGCTTTCCCCCAACCACCTTAATTTAATTTTCCTTATTTTTCAGCTGCTACGGGAGAATTTTCTCTCTCTTCTTGTTCACAAGACTCCAGAGTGCTCTCACATATATCTCTGTGAATGATTCAGGCCAGTAAGAGAAATTAAATTTAAACGTGGAAAACTAATCTTCTGGTAATATTACCAAACGTGGTAGAGATTCTGTTTAACTGACACCTCCTGCGCAGCGTGAAGGGGTGAGGAAGGACTGTTCCTTTACAGAGGCTGTCGCCAGTCACAATGGGAGCCAACATGCTCTTTCTTATTTGGAATTCCAAGTAATAATCGAGATTTTAAGAAACCTCTTTATTTCAACTCTGCCAGTTTATTCCAAACTTTCACAAATACTTAGCTGGGCAATCATAGTTAAAATTGAACCATTTCCACCGAGCATTTTTATTTTGCCAAATTCCAGGGCTAGAAATGCGCTGTCACAGTTTTCCCAGCCAGTTCTATTCCCCGGTGGTGTGTTTCTGCTCTTTCAAAAGCAATGTGACATGAGTCCTGAAAGCTATTGCTCAGGATGGAACCATTGGTAAACATGGTAATTTGTGTGGAAGAGGTGATCTGAGGATACTGTAAGCCTGAAAACCCAAACTACCCCATCCATTCTAGTGCTGCACTCAGAGCACAGCACTAAATTATGGGTGCACGCTCCATCATTTCTAAATGCAGTATCCTAATGGGTTGATCCCCCTGACATGTCTGTCTGTAAGCGTTGCTGACATGGCCAGTCTGCAGCAATCTGTAACAGCAGACGATTTTTGGCCTGTCTTCAGTTAATAAACCTTTTGTTATATGCCGCTTGTCACTAGAGTTCAATTAATTTATTCTGCTGTTAGTAACATGTGATTTGTTTTTTCCTCTTCTTTCATTGGTAGCTGGAGTGCTTAGTACAGAAGGGTTACTTTCATCTCTGTCCCATAACTTTACACCTGCTCATTTTAGAAAAGAGTGGGGAATATGTCAAGCTAACCATGGTGCCAGCTTTTAGAGAGCTGTAGATTGGCTCGGGCTTTTGTTGTTTTGTTGTTGGTTTTTTTTTTCTGCAAGACAAGATCCATCACAAACCACTCTTAAAAGAAATCTTTAAGCATGAAAATTTGCTGCAACACTGTTTAGCCCGTAGCCAGAAGAAGCTTACACTTTCACAGTCCTAATTTAATTGTGCCCTAACATGCTTATCCTTGTCTGGCTTTCTCAATAAATTCCTAGCTGCTTCAAGTATGCAAATTTTTCTTCAGTGAGGGACACAGGTTACCCTGGCCAATGAAAATGTTTCTAAAAACAGTACAGAACAGCACTGATATTGGGATGGATATTTATGACTGATGGAAGTGGCTTGGGTAAAATAAGAATTTGCCTCAGTTTTTGCCCAGGTGCTTTCATTGCAAGTACTTAATCCTGAACTTATCTTCAGGCATATAGGAAGTGGAGTCTGGCTCATTTGAGACCTGTGATTCTCACTCAGTCTTGCAGAATATAATGAATTTCTCCTATGCTGTTTTGTCAATTTCCCTTTATCTGAAAAGTCTGAATATATTTACGTTTCCTTACGTCTCTCTATCCCACCCATAACTCCCTCCTTTAGCTTTCCATATAATTGATATCCTTCCCTCAGATGTGTACCTCTTTTTGTTGTTGGGTAACTTCGGCTTTGTGAAAGATCTGAGTTGGCTGTCATCTAGTTGACTCGTGTCAGATGAGCCATTATGTTGAAAGCCATCCTGAGAAGTGTTTAACTGACTTTGAGGTTTCCAAAGAGACATCAGACTTGATGACAATCCAAGAAACATCTGTGTACATGTTATATGACAGCCCTCAATTGCCTGTTGATACATGTAATATATAAACTGTATAATCCAAGGCCTCTGTTCTGCTCAATGAATGGGTGGACTATGTTCAGGTAATTAGGCAGGAACACCTACTGAAAATAGTTGTTATCTATAAGATACCTGCTGATGCATGGCAGAAGGTGGCATCTCTTGAGGGAGGATGGGACTGCAACAACGTGCTTATGCAGCTTTCAGGGCTCCCTTGGAGAGCTAGGGTCTACCAGAGGCTCTGGAGCGACGAGGAGCAAATTCCAACAGACTTCCCACAACTGTCCAAAATCCAGAGCCCAAATTCTCTGTGCAGTCAGTGGAGAGGGGTGGTGATTGACAGCTCTAAAACCAGATGTCTGAATGTATGAAGAATTGTTGGTATGCATTTCTCACTTCCTGGGTGCACAAATTTAGCCTCTGAGACTATTCCTGGCCCCCCCCAAAAGCTTTTGAGAGTTGTTATCTGAATGTATAATGTGCTACATAAAGCTAAATCCTGCAAATAATCAGGCTTACATAACTTGAAATCAGCAAAGACAATTCTACACCAGAACAATTCCACATCCGCCGCCCTACCTCTCCTGCAGGCTACAGAGATTAAAGCGTTGCTACTCGCATGTGATAGAAGTGAGCTCCACTGAAAAGCCTATGCAGAAATATCCACAGCTCAAATCAGAAGAACTGAATAGCCTGCAGTAAATGAGTCATAGGACCGTGTACTGCACTAAAAGGGAACTTTTTTATTTGCTATGAGAAAGGCCATGTGGCACAAGTGCGCAGCAGCACTAGTGTTCATGAGCTAAGTGAACCACAGGCAGGAGGCGTTGTGGTAGGTTTGTAGTCTTGCAAGAACAAATGCAGCAGAGAAGGACACTTATTCAGCAGTGGCAAGTGCCTTTGTCCAGCATCCATTTGCTGTGAAGGTGGTGATGGCACTGTTCACAGGATATTATGGTCAGAGTGGGTTCACAACTAGGTGGCTAAAAAAACTGGTTGGATGATGGGTCACGTGAGGTAGGGTCTAACACATTGGGTCTACTGGTGTACCTGTAACTGTAAGAGTACTGTAGGGATCTATCCTGGGGGCCATCCTGTTACCTTTATTAGTGTTCTAGAGGAGATGATGGAGTATGCTCTCATCAAGTTTGCAGATCACAGCAGATTGGAAGGGACTGGTTGATACACTTGAGGGCAGAGCTGCCATCCACAGGGACCTAAATAGGCTGACAGGAATCTTATGAAATTCAGCAAGGACAAATGCAAAGCTCTGTACCTGTGAAGGAAGAACCCTGTGCAACAGCATAGCCTGGGCACTGTCTGCCTGGGGAGCAGCTCTGCAAGAAAGGACCTGGGAGTCCTGGGATATTAACCAGAGCATAGGCAGTAGATCCAGGGAAGTGATTATCTGTCTCTACTCAACACTCATTACACTACATTTGAAGTGCCATGTCCTTTTACGCCCTCATGTCCAGTACAGGAAAGATGTTGATAAAGTGGAAGGAGTTCAGGAGAGGATCACCAGGACAGCTGGGACTTCAGCACTCGCCCTGTGACGAGAAGCTGAGGGACCAGAACTGGTTCAGCCTGCAGAAGAGGCAGCTTTGGGAGTACCTAAAAGCATCCCCCCAGCACCGTCAATGCTCTGCTTTGAGGGAGGCCTGGTCCTATGCAAATACAGAGCATGCAGCTATCTAATTACTGGGTAATAATGAATGTTACCAAAAGAACAAAATTTTGGTTTCACCGGCAGTCTGAATTCCACTATTTCCTGACTTTGAGAAGCTTGACTTTTCAGCCTTAATGTCCTTTTAACACAATTTTCCTGTAATGCTCTATAAACAACACAAGAGGTTTTACACTGAAAATGTGTTTAGATGTTGGTTTTATCATTGTGCAAAAGGTTCCTCTCCTTGACAGATTGTCGTACCGATATGGCTTTCTTTCTTTGCACTTAATCATGCATGAAGCATAAACAGGGTGAAGGGTGTTTCATTTCAAAGTCTATGAATGGTAATCTTGCTGGCTGCTACGCTGGCCAAGTACATTAGGATGTTATACAGTCTGTTGGTTCAAGTGGAAGGCTTGAAAGTCCCAGGAGATAAATGCCCATATTTTTGTATCCTCCTGTTGGTCTCTGCCAACTGGACCTGTGTCAGACCGTTTTTGGACACTATCATCAACAGATCAATGCGTCTGTATTCATACTTGCATCAATCGTCTTTTCTATTATGAGATAAGTCGATGCAAAACTCTCATTGACATCATCAGGAGCTCTCGGGGCTGCAGGATTTGACAGAACAGTAACTGTTAATAAAATAAAATACAGCTCTATATTTAAACATAGAAGGTGTCCCAGTACGCTGGTAAGAAATGTACTTGGTCTCTCTCTCTTCCGTACCTCATTACAGCCTCTGCTGCTGGTAACCTCTGGTCATCTTGGTCCAACGCATGCATGGAACTGGTGTAACACATTCCTCTGGCTAAGAAGGTAGATACATGCTGTATTAAGAACTTGTAAGAACTGCTGTAAGAAGATTTTTTAATAATGAAAGCACTAGACTTTTGCCACAGTTTGCTGTCACTGATATTGGACAGAAACACTGACAGTGAACCAACCTGTACTTGGGGAGCTTAAAGCAGCAGAATATGCCTTATGTGATTGGTGTCAGATGTCACAGAACAGTTGTCACTAAAATTGCTGGTATTCTGGTTAATATGGCACCTAAAAATAATATAAAGAAGGCTTATTCTATTTACCTGATTGTTTTCAATTGCTAAGATTTTCAAAATCATGGTATCACAAGAATTGTAGTAGATCCTTCTTATCCAGCACCCGCTTTCTGCCAAGGCCAGAAGAAAGAAGAAAGCTGGAGTTTAAGAACTTGGTTGTCAGGAGATTGTTGTCACAGGAGATTTCTCTCATCAGTTGAGAAGGATGGTGCACTAGTTGTTAGTAGCACTAGTAACCATTGCCTCTCACTTTAGACTACATTTTAAAATATGACATGTAGCTTTGATGGCTGAGACTAGTGGTTGAGCAGGTGTAAATGTTGTGGTGATATGACCACACAATGTACTGGTTTAAGACATATGCATGTGTTGGAACGACCATCTTCACTGCTAGGAGGAAGTGAACCAGCTATTTCCAGCCCTAAAAATATGAGTCTCTGTAGCTTTAACAGAAGGACTGCATTTGGGAGCTGGAGAACGTAACGGCTAAATAATCTAGGGACCAAGAAAAGAACGGGAATTAAAAATCCAGTATATGGCAGGTAGCATATGGACACTTTAGTAGTCCTGCTTAGAATACAGGAATTAAATTATGATTTAGTAACATTATTTTTAAGACACATGCAATTTATTATAAAAACATTGTAGCTGAATACCAAATTATATTTCAGGAATTAAACATCTTCCTGACTTGTTCTGAACACAAGACATGTTATTTATTGGGTTTGCTCGGAAGTATAGATATTTTACTGCTTATCCCTATTGAATAGCATGTCTCATTTAGTACTTAAAGAGCCTACGTGCATGCAAAATTGATAACTACAACTGGGTTCATAAGCTGCTCAGAATGCAAAGATACCCATTTTTCATGTTCAAATGCCAACTGGAACCCAAAAAGATGAATTTTATGTATGACAGGTGCACACGCTCAGATTTTACAGATTCACCTAAGGTCTCATGCTTTCAATAATTTGGCATCTCTTCTGCAGTAGATACAAAACAGATCAAAGGATCAAAGGTATCAAATATCGTAGTGCACTGAAATACTATCTTGTAGTTTCCAGTGCTGTAAATACTCTCCTGAGGTACATGTATATCCTGTAAAAGAAGTTGTTTGCCTCAACATGAGTTCGGTTGACACAGGCACTTTATTTGAAAGGTAGGACTTAAATATAAAGCTATTTCTTCTGATAATTCTTTTAATGATTTTTAAATGTCCTTGGACTGTTAGGTCTTTTACAGAGCTACAATATGCACAGTCTTCTGTAATGAGCAAGAAAGTACATTTTTCAGTATTAGACCTAAAAGCGCCTTCAGAGCTTCCCCGTAAGATTATTTATTCTATTGTTAGTGTTTCTAGATGTTTGTTTGTACGTCATCAGGGATTCATGTCAAAGGAATAAAGGAAAACCACTTCTGACTACAGCTGGTCTTTTTGGTTTTCTTCAGCAATAGGGTAGCTCAAGTAAATCCCAGGCAGTGCAGTACTCCCAGCACCACCCTGTAGTCCTTAGGGTAGGCCAGGTTGCAGCAGAATCCCACCCCATTAGATAGTCCCCTCCCACCAAATTCAGTCACTCCAAACTTTAAGGTGTCACGGGGAAACAAGATCATTTCTGAGCTGAGTAGATGGGTGAAAGAGTCTGTGAATAATGCTTCATTGGTTTATTTTGCTTCATAAAGCTTTACAGTTCCTCAATGTAAAAAAAACCAAAAAACAAAAAACAAAACAAAAAAAAACCCCCGAGCTGAATGAAAGCATGACAGACACACCTTGACACAAAATACCTCCGGCTCCTCTTCCTAAGTTGAATGGCAAAGGTAGGGACAGAGTGGGAAGGACCAGTCTGAACAGAGCTCGAAAGGTACAAGAGGTCCCCGCCAGAGAGTCGTAGCAACATTTTTACCCTCCTAATCGGTGAATTCTCCCTAGGTAAATGGACCAAGAAAGCCCCGAGTATTCTCATACTGCACCACACAGTCCTCTGCAAGACTGTGCTGAGGAGAGTTGCATGCAAGACATTTTATTCCTTAGAGCTATTTCTTCATGTTCTCTGCGCACTCAGGTGAGTAGCAGTGTTACAGTGCATTAGTCCCATTTTCTCTCTCTCCTTTGGTCTCTTTTTCAAACAGAAACATGGGCTGTTGGATCAGTCTAGATCATAGTTATATCAGTCCAGAGCCTTGGTGTGGATGTTAAATTCTGCATACTTCATCTGGCACCACTCACACATGCTACCCAAGAATAAATGAGTCTTAAATGTAGTGTTTTCTCATCACTCCAGTACTACTGGGAAGGGGAAGGATTTCTCTGACAGACAGAATAAAGGTCAGAAGTTGTGTGAAAATATGGTGGACTCTAAATGTGGGACTCAGCTAAATCTGGGCCAGAAGTACTAAGTTCACTCTGTTCACTTCTGTTTTACGTCATGAGTTGAACTTGCAGATTGCAGTTCCCTCATTATTGCACAGCACTTTTTTTTAAGGTCTTTTAAAAACAAAGTGAAAAAGCCATGGGGTTTATCGGAGAATTTTCTGTGCAAACCCCTCTGTTGTGCGAGAGGTCAAGCCAGATGAATGCAATGGTTCTTTTTGGCTCCAAAATCAATAACTCTCTGGAATTACTGCAAAGACTTGGTGTACTACTGCCAACTCTTCAAAAGAAAAAATCTATTTTCTGTGTCCTTATACTCACCCTGTCCACTTTGAAATTATACTGCTCATTGACAGAATTAATACAAGCGCAGCTTCCAATTTAATTGATGCAGCACTTTCTTCAGTGTAGAAAACACAATTCTTTGTAGTAACTGATTTGTTACAAGTAAATAAAGAGTAATTATGTAGCCTGCTGTTCATTATATTACACAATCCATTTAAGCTCCTGCTCTACAGATGTTTAAGTCTATACAGATGCTTTGCAGCAGACTGAGGGTATATTTACTGCATATCTGCAGCGAGCGGAGACCAAAGTCACTAAATCTGCAAAATGTGGCAAGAGATCATACAGATTCTCCAGCGGCTGTCCAGCATTGCATAGATACTTTGTCACGGAGTTGCACACAAGTTACTTAGTCCTGCCTGTAAAGCCATTAATTAGCTGAGGGAGAGTAACCCACAGATGTAGCTAGTCTTGCTTTCAGACGCAGACCTCCTGCCTGCAGCTTGTTTGTGCATCTCAGCCTTACAGTTCCCCGCAGTTCCATTTTGGAGGCTGGTCTTTTTGTTGAACAGGTGTCAACTGATTGAAGGGCAGATTCAGAAAAGAAAGCAATCAATGCAAAAGAAAATTCACGTTTTGGGAAAGTTTAGCTTTGCCTGTGTTAAAAGCGAGGCTGTGTACGATGAACTGTGAAAATACGGCAAGCAATGACAATGTTTCAACTGATAATATCTACAGGAAATAAAACCCTGCAGAAATCTCAGCTTGCTGTCAAAAACAGCCCAAACATTATACGCATGGCTCATACAGCTAAGAACCTGGAACCAGAGTGTACCGAAGTGCTAAACTGGCTCTTGACAGCACTAGCGTCTTGCAGGACAGAGAGGATGATTTTTATTTTTATTTTTTTTATTTTTCATTTCACTGCATTTCCTTAGTTCTGTTCAGTGACTGTTTAATTCAAACCTGAGAAACCAGCTGGGAGTTGAAAAAGCAGAAAGGCTGATATTCCTCCTCAGACCTCTCAAAAAAATGGGAGGGGAAGAGGAGGAGATCTACTACCATTTCTGAAAGCTTAGCGAGACTGACCAGAAAGAACTACTGCTGTTCAATTCACTAGTAGATATTGTTCCTGTTCTTTAAAAAGTCAGCTAGTTTTAAATGTGAGACTATTTTCCCCTATTCAAAAAAATGTTCTCAATACATTTCAGGTAGTTTTTTCTGTCTTTCTGTGAATGCTGATTGAGCTCCAGTTTCTGTCCCTACGCAGCTTGGTCCAAACCATATGTAAGAAAGGAACTAGCACCTGGTAAATAAGCAAGGAAGTAGTTTATAATATGGTAGAAATACTGGAGACAGAGAATAAGAATAAATACAAAGTATTGTTTCATTGTTTGAATCAGGAGGGTTTAACTTGTGATCCGCAGGGTTTATGCAGTCTGCTAAGGCAGCTCCTCTGGCTCACAGCCCGTTCCTCATTGCTGTCTTTCCTAGTGATTTCTCAGGAGCAACCTGTGAGGCAGATGAACTGCTCTTTGGGCAGAAGCCTTGTCCAAGCTGCTTTCTTTCCTAGGGATGCTGGTACCAAGTGGGTGCACATCCAGGTATGTGGCAGGACAGGGTCTGAAGGAACTGGCAGAGATCCTCTACTGCCCATGCACTGTGAGTGTGGTCACATATTAATGGGCCAGCCTTCTTCTGACACTAGAAGAAGGTCTGAGGTCCACTGTATACAACTTGCTTAAACAAATGTGAGTAGATCACAACGCTCAGTAGCAAAAGGAATCAACACTTCCTTTGGAAAAAGGCTTATGCAAAACAAGATAAAAATCAGCTGCATAAACTGTGTTTTTCAGGTTGCTGATTTAAAAATACAATATTTAAATCACTCTGTTTCAACCAATGCGCCAGCAAGCAACTATGTCAGTATTCAGAAGTTATCTGTACCCTCATGTTTAGGTCAGCAAACCAGTCCCTTCCCAAGCAGAGAACAAATTAATTCAAAATTGTTGATTTCCTTTGGGGCGGGGAGGCTGTGTTACTTTTAGCATATCTGAATGAAAATTTATATTCTTGCAGCCAAAGTGCCAGCCATGAAGTGGAATGAGACATGTTGATTAAAAGGAATCAAGAAAAGAAAAAAAGAATATTGCTTTTTCAGAGGTGTAAATTGCAAGCCAGGCTATGGCAAAAAGCTGCTTGTCTGCACTGTTTATTTCATAACCTTCAGCTCTCAAGGTTCTTTGAGGAAAACTGGCAGATTACTAGAGCTCTCCTAATACTTCGGGCTTCTCAGTTTTTATTCTTTTCAAGCTGATTCTTTTCACTATTAAAAGAGTTTTCTACATTTCAAGAACATAGCAATAGTATGACTATATTGACAACATTTCTTATGCGATAGACAATACAGCGTTTCCATGAGAAAAGACAATCTTCTGGATTTTAATAGACCCAAAATGGCCTTTATTCCACATAAGGCTAACAAAAAAATCTGAAAAACCTTCCTTGCTGGGGGGAAAAATTAAAAATACACCAGAGTTTGATATATAAGAACAAAGATATAATACTAATTATATATAGTTTCTTATTATGATTGCATAAAAGCTTCTGTTACAATATACGATGGGGGCCATATCTGTAAGTTAGATAGGCTGGCTTGAGAATCATGGTTTTATATCCTCACATTTCCTTAGGCACAGAAAAATAAGCTTTCATGCCACAGGAAGGCGAAATTCCTCTGTCAGTTTGGTAGAAGAAGCAGCCCATTCCTGGTGAGGTGGAACAGTGATCTGCAACTGCAAAAATGTTTCTATTCTCCAGTATCAAGCCAGTGCCAAGTGAGGGAAACTGGTAGAAAAATAGCATTAAGCATTCACTGCATATTGATGAGTTGGGGCTGGGTTTTACGGAACTGTTGATCATCTCCAGCAAACTTTATAGATTTTCATTATGTTGTGGAGAAGGTAGTTTAGTTGTTTGTTGGCCGTGTCATTAAAATCATCTTCATGCTATACACAAGACAGATAGCTCCTGCTAACTTTGAATTCTGAAAGTTCAGGAGCCTCTCTTCCTCTTTCAAAAGATGTGATGTGCAAACGCTTCGTTATGTTCCTCATATGGAGGGTTGCTGTGAGAGGGTTCGCGAGGGACACTTCAGAGCACATGCCATTCCACTCCTGGCCTTCTGGAGTTTTTAAGCCTGCAGTACTCATTTCCCTGATCTAAACCCTCCATCCTGGAGACAGACAGCACAAACATTCATCTTGTGGTTAGGAACCTTAACTTGTTCCAGGGTTGCCTAAGGCCATGTGTCTTGTGGTCCTTCAATTTCTGCTCATATCTCATCCAGCTTTTCTCACATTTAGTTAAAATGTTGCTAAAGCAACAAAGATTTGCCACAGAGCGCTCCTTCTGTGTCAGGAAGTCCTTTGGGGATTCTGCTGGACCAAGGGATGGCTGATTTCTCTAGCACATGCTAAATTTCACAACCCAACATTTGGAGTAGGGGCTGAACCACAGGTGGGAGGAAGATGGTAATACTGAGGTTATACTGATATGGAGTACACAGAGGTATATAATGACAGAGGTAATACTGATAGCTACAGCAGTGCCTGCTCCAGGCTGACCGGTACTGACTGCTGTGTTCCGCTGCAACTGCTGAATGGTTTCTACTATTGTTCACCTACAGGTGAGTCACCAAAAGGGTATATATACTGTCTGACTAATTGCATTGCTCCGTTTTCTTTCCAAACTCTTTGGTAAGTTTTGCTGACACCGTTGAGTTTTTACATTTCGATGAAAAAAGCGTCGGGTTTGGTCGTGTCCCCCGCCCTTGAAAAGAGAGACTGAATCCCTCAGTGGGGTAGGGAATGGTTATCTGGGAAGGTTGCAAAGACGCATATAATAGCCAAGAAGAGATAACGACACGGTCAGAATTTTCAGCTGAGGGTTTAAGAAGATATGACTCTCAGAAATAATATGACAGAAGCAGTGCTGCTGTGACGAAATCCGCAAGCATAAGGCATATGGAAAAAGGACTTTAGATCATGGATAATGTCAACATATGGTCAGAGGAAATGTAAAGGGGCCTAATTTATCTAAGAAATGTCTATACATTTAGGCATAGACTTTCCACGTCTGATTTCAGATGGGCATGAATGCTGATAGTTCCTGCCTTATGCTTTTGCTCGGCCATATTTTTTTGTTGTTTTTTCTACTGATCATCAGTCACTAATACTACAAGAATTATACCATTCAGCTACCATTAGTCTGACCCCATACAGCAACCTGACTTCTTTTTGTGCCCAATTTAACTTATTTAAGTGACATTTCTTAATACATAATTTCAATTGCTCATTACAAACACAGAAAAGGTATCAAGTGAGTTATGGTATGCATCAGTGGATGACTTGACATTATGATATTTCAAGAATATGAAGTTATTAAACTTTTTTTTTTTTTAAGAAAGAATGAGAAAAAAAAAATATTCAGTACTTCTGTACTTAAGTATAATACCTGAACTAAATGAAGGGATTTGCAATCAGGCAACCACTAAGAAATGGAAGGAGTTTCCATATAGAAACTGTTGCCCAACTTTTGCAAGCCAAGTAAGAGAATAGCAGATGCAATTACTGTCTGAGGTGTTTAGAGCAACAAAGTCATCTTTTGGGGGTATGACATCACTGGAATTAAACACAGTGGAGTGAATGGAAGGGTTGGCAGGTCCTGTCTCGTTGTCACAACAGAGGCCATTAGAGAGTAAGAGTAAGGAACCTGGTTCTTAATTTTCTTCATTTTCTCCTAACCCAAACTAACTGATCCAAGAACAACAATTCAGACGAAATTGCAAGTATACATGGTGTTTAATAGCTCATGGCCATGCCAAGGTTGACAGTGGGTAGGAGCAAAGGACACAGTGCCTGCGGCATGTTTCTCTACCGCCCAGCCCCCTTGCAGGACCTGAGGATGTTCCCATGGGGGTCAAGCTCTGGAGGACACAAGACAAGTCACTGCCTTGGAAGGCAGAGGGAGCAACTTGTCATCTGTGGTGAGACAGGCAGCACCAGTGCTGCTTATGGATACCCAACACAATCCACCTGTGTAGCAGATAGAGTTAAATCAGGAGCAAACCTCTCACGTGCCTCATGTGGGCACATGTGTCATCTCCCAGTACTCGCTGGGGAAGGGACAGGGCAGCTGTGGGAGAGCACTATCATCAGTCTCATCATCCATCTGTGCTTGCAGGCTTTTATCTATTAGAGGAGGAAGTTTATGATGGCTGTAAAACCCCACCCAGAGCTAAAAGGCAGAGCACTTATGGTGGGCTGGAAGCTGTTTGTGGAACTGTGCACCACACATACAAATGGATACTCAAAATTTAAATTCTCTTTCCAGCTGCATCTGCTTTTTGTGGCAAGAATGTACAATTTTTATAGACAGCTATGCTATGACCTTGTTAGAAAAGGGGCATTATGTAAGTAGGGCGTGTCATAAACAGTCATTACTTCCAGCACTCGCTAAAAAAATATCAATATTGACAAGGATATGAACAACTTCAAAAATTAAATGTAGATGATGAAGGCCTTAGAATGCAGTAACTAACAGCTCTTCCAAAAGCCATATGATGGAATAATTCTCTCAAATGTGTTACCCAGTCATCTGGACATGCTGCTAAGTATAAAATACAGCACAATTGCAGATCTTTATCTCTCAAATCAAGATCATTCCCTTCATGATTTCCCCCCAGCTATATAACAATGTAATTATTTTGCTTATATTAACATTTCATGCTGAATATTGTTTTCTCACACTGCAACTATTTAAAGTCACATGGTGAGATTTAATCTTCTCTTTAAAATAATCCAGGGAGGCTAAAAGTTACTTTTAAATAAATTCGTAGGTTTGTTTTTATTTGCTTCTGAGACATAAACAAAAATTGTTTAGCAAAAACCATGGTCTGAAAGTTGAATTAACCTGGGAGAAGATACTTTAAACAGAGTCATTCTGAATTCAGAGCATTCCTGAAAACTCAAACTGAGGAAAACACATTTCCTGAATTTTCTTGAGTTTTTTCATTCCTTTCATTCAGTAATACTACTTCTTTCTTAAAATGTGAAAGAAAAAAAGAATCAATGGGGAAGACAGCAACTCTCTAAGACAAAGTAAAAAAAAGATTTTCACAAATAGTTGAATCTGTAGGTTTTTGCAATCAGTTTTCCAGTTTTCAGAATGTTTGCAGATAGGAACATGCAATAGCTTCCCTGGATATTTTTATTTTCTGTAGTTGTGGCATTTTGTGGGCAAGCAACTATTTCTATTTTTCATAAAATGATGCATCTTGAGATCCAAGGGACTGTATCTGCCTCACTGCACTGCCGTCTACCCCCCTTGCAAAGGGAGCTCCAGTATATCGTAGTATCCCATTGTTCTATAGAATTAGGAGTTAACGAAGATGATTTTAACATTACTAACTGTGCTAAACCTACATCCATACTGGTATACTAAACATGACAAGGGCATACTCACGTGCCTTGGCCCATAACGGTCTTACGTACTCCCTATGTATATTTTTGACCAATGCTAAGTAGCACTTTCCCAGCCAATGCCAGTCTGGGGTGAGAGGATAGCATGTCCCAGTGGATGTCAAGTGGGTCCAAGCAAGGTAGTGGAAGAGCATTTAACTATTGAGGCCCAAATTATGCAGTGACACTGCCTGCAAGGCTAGAGAACAGGTCCCAGACTATTTTCTTTGCTAGCACTTCCTACCGGGGTATGACAACTTAGGTGTTTAACAGCATATTAACCAGGATGTGCTAGGAGCTTTCTGTCACAAAAAGCTGCCTGAACCAACAGGTTTTGGCAGACATGTTTAAACTTACATTACTGAGAAAGTTGTATTATGGCATGGCTTGGCTGGTTGAGGTGCCCAAGGTTAAAGTACACCAAGCCCACATACACAGGGGTTTGACAACACAGTCATTATTTGTAAAATATAGTTTCTGTTTTGAGATGTGGTTTATGGGAATGTCACTGATGTGACATTACAGGAAAATCGTGGGGGTTTTGTAACTTCCTTGGTTTTTGTTTTTTCCCACCTGTTCTAACATACAGTCTACATGGTGTTTGCTGGGTCAGAAAGCAATTAGAATTTGGGGTTGTTAACACAAAAACAGGACAAGATAAAACTTCCTCCAAGACATTGTTGCTCCTTGGCCTCTGTGTACTCTCCTATTTAAGAGATTTTGCTCACAATTTCCAAAATCTAGTACCCCTTTTTACCCTCCCCATTTCAAAAGCCCTCCTTTAAGAGTGACTATTACACGGCTCGGTGACATATGGCCCAAATCAGCTGCTCCCGGAGCATCCCAGAGTGATGTTTCTCTCCTTGCCCATGGGGAACCCTTCAGCATTTTAAACCACAAAACACACGTATGCCATCGACAGGGACCCAGCCTCCTCTGAAGAGCCACCTGGAGGAAGATGAGGAGGTGAGGAGAAGGCAAGGCATCCATCAGCCCCTTCCTCAGCACGGCGTGGGACAGCGCGCTGCCAGGTAGGCATAAAGCTGACATCAGCTGCCCGTCCTCCCCTTCTCACTGCTGCTGTGGAGGCTGTGTGCCAAACACCCGCAAATCGAAAAACATTTGTTTTGCGCTATAAAAACCAGTGGCCAACAGCTGCACGCGTTGTCTCCAGTGTTGTAAACCTGTCATCGCACGGTATTGTTTACATATGGCTACAAGGCCCTCGTAGCGGAGAATCCCTATGCGGTGCAGTGGCAGCCAAAGCTTTCCTGCCAGCTGTGTCAACTGGAAGCAGCACAGCCAGCTTATTTGTTTCAACAGAAGCCTCAGGAACCCCCACCCCAAAGACACAAATCAGATTCTTTCATTTTTTTTAATGAGCTCAATGTTAATAATAGATCAACTGCAGTGCAGATGCTGGAATGGAAATAGCTGGCATTTCCCTAACAAGGCACATAATTCTCTTAGAAATAATGGATCTCAACTGAAATAGTTACAGCCAGCCAGGCAGCACTTATAATGCATGACCAAGTGTCCAAAATGAAATCAAACTCTGGGAAACATGCAAAGGTGATAATTTTCTACATCAGTGGGATTTATCAAGTTCCTACTGATTAATATGAAAAGTTGTTTGGTTGTTCAAATGATAGGGCTTTGTTTTGCTTGCACAGACATTTGAAAGACATTGATTTAGATATTACAGGAACTTCTGTATTGGCAGAATGCTTTTAAACCAGTAAATCAATTCTCTCTGCATTATAAATGGCAGTTATTAAATAGGAGATTTTTTTTTATCCCCATCTTAGTGACAAGGTTCCTATCTATTGAGAGAAACAATTACTTTTTTTTTTGATATACACATGCCAAGGGATTTCTTGAAAAATCAGTTTAATTCATTGTTTCTTCCACCATCATCCATTACTTAAAAAACTTTTATTAACCTTTGCTGTTCAAAAGGAGTCATTTACCCAGGATTCTTCACATAGTATGATTTGAAGTTGCATGGCAAGAAGGAAAGATAAAAGAGAAATACATAAATGAGCATTTGCTTCAGAGTGCATACCACCCTACAGAATATTGTCCCCAGATCATTAAATCTGAGGTTAACTTCCTTGCCTTCACGGTGGGGATTATTCCATAATTATTCCTTAGTTGTAGAAGAGAGAAGTGCAGGCATATATTCTCCAACTCGGCCAGTGTACATTTGTTCCAAATCTAGATAAAAAAAACGTATCCAACCCTTTCATGATGGAGTAGTTGGAGCCCTGTCACACAGTGGAACAATTTCAGATTGGGAGTAACTATCCTCACTAGTTTCTGGACTGAGGTAATCTCTCTTTGCTTTCCATAGGATTTTATTTTGCACAGCTTCAGGACCTTTAGGCATGTTGACAACCTCTAATCAAATGCTGCAGCATTCCCAAGTCATTGTCAACAAAAGCTGTTGCCAGCACCCAGTGCAGAACAGAACAACATGGTGGGTGCACACGTGGGCTTTGAAATGGCTTTATTCTGCTAGTGCTTTGCCGACATGATTATTTTAGGTTGTTCTCTGGAACAGATTTGGCCAGCAGGCATAGGTTCGCTCTGTTGCATAGTGTGGATATTCTCCCTGAGCACAGGTCTTTGGAAAAGGTAAGGCCTCATCCTGCAGTGCACTAAGCACCTCTGAAGTTTGCAACACCATACAGCATTGGTCTCTTATATTTCAATTCCCCAAGCATTACTAATTTTACCCTTAAGCATTACTAATGCTACAATTATTAGGGGCAGAACACTTAACCATGACCGTAATAGTCCTGTTTTGCTGGTCTTTGCCAATATGGGCTGTGAAAACCACGACTTTTCAAAGCCCTTAGACACTTATCAGAAATGCTGTAATGGTGCTAGAGAACTTCACTGTCAGGAATGACTGGGAGTGTGGTCTGCAGCCAGTGCCACTGCATTACATTATTCTGTTTGAAAAGGGTAACCCGAGACAGTTGTCCTGCTCTAAGGACACACCTTGCAGGAGATCAAACCTGCTGAGCCACCTCTCCCCTCTGGTAGACACTTCACCGGTGAACATCCATACCCTGTGGCTGGGGGCTCGTTGTCCTGGTGGCCAGCCAGTGCTCATGGTTATCCTGACAACACACTCCTCATATCTAACCACAGTAATTTTTGGGGCTGCTTTGATTAGCAGTTCCTGGATTGATGGGTGGTCACCAAGCTGCTAACTACTCATTAGTCTTTGTTCTACCCAAAGGGCATTGACCCTAGTTTATCTAATATATTTTTTTAAAAAGTTTTCTCTTTGAACAAGGATTGAAAGCACTAGCTTGAACTAGCTCTTAATCTTATGTATTATAGATTATGCTAAATTACATACGATTTGAAAAATTACCTGTAAATGTCTCGTAATTATTAATCATCATCCTGAGTCTGCCAGCCCCCACAAGATGATCAAAGAACATTTTTTGCCTTTGTGCTGTTTTGCTACACACTGGTAAAGGTTATGACATTCTCATTCGATACTTCTTACTTCCTTAACATTAACGACAAAAGCAAGCAACGAAAATGTAACACTTTTAGAATAGATTAATTTCAGCCCCCTGTTTGTATTCATTGGTTTTATTGCCAACGTCACATGTTATCTGATAGGGTCTGGCATTTTAAAAGGGAGGATGACTTTATGCAGTAAGGGCAATAACAAAGAAAATAATAAAATAGCACTATGTTCCAGCAGATAAATATATATTAGCTTTTCTTAGAACCAGACTTACTGACCAGCCAACAAAAAGGGAATTAATCTAATTTATTGTTATATCTTTTTTATCTAGGAATGTGTACATTAGTCTTTATGTGATTAACATACATTAGCACACTTTTCATGCCCTTAGTAATTAGCTGTAGCTTGATGTGAGGCCATAATGCCGTCTACATAAAAGCAATTATAATCTTTCATGTATTGGCCTATTCAGACTTTTAAGTTTGGGACTCTTTCTCAAGAAGGACTACAGATTTTTTATTTGGTCATACTGCAGCTGTTCCATGTGGGAAGCCTAAAAATTTTCATGAACAACTTTTGTTGAAAGAAGAGTATGAAAGCCACAGTAACAAAAACAGTTGTGAAAAAGACACTCAGTTTGATTGAAGTTTTGGGTACCCTCAAAATAACATCAGTAATTCTTCTCCAAAAAGAACATATGGATTGCAATATATGCCACCTATTTCAGATGCTAAGTTTAACAAGTAGGGAACTGTGTTTTAGGATGCTTTCTAAACTTGATTTTTTTATTATTCCTCTTTTTCTCTATTTCCTCCTCCAAAAAAAATTTCTTCAGAATCTGAAGGGTCCCTCCAATAACATGATGCATTGCTTATTCAAGGGTTAGTTGTATATGATTCTGAACTCCCCAAATTTGTACTGGAGTACCAAATTTTGAAATGTTATTAAAGTTATTGAAATTCACAATAATAAATGGATATAGCAGGATGGATATAGTGAATGGATATAGTGAATAAATGGATAAACCAGGAATGGCTGAGGCCAATTTCTGAACAGGCTTGAGTATTTTCAGATGGCAGAGCTGCAAAATAGAGATATATTTGTTTGAGGTTTTACATAATTGGAGTATCTCATAGCAAAACTGGGACCCTCTAAAGTCCCAGTGCTGCCAGGTCTAAGCCAGCAAGCAGAAACATGTTAAAATGCTGCAGCGATTTAGATGCCTCTGATCGAGTGTGAAAGTGGCACATACATCTCTAGACCAAGAGGTTACAGTTACAGTCACTAAAAGAAATCTTGATACTCATGTACCTTTTCTGGTGAAGGAAGGAGAATAAGCTGCACAGGTATGAAATACTTTTATCAGTCAGGTTCCAACTAGAGCTGTATCTGTTGGACTGTTTCTTTTAAAATGATGCATCTTTTAAGGGCAGTGACACAAAGCTTTCTGCCTTCTGTGCGAATTGTATGAGCTAAGTGACAAGTGATAGGACAAGAGGAAAAGGGTTCAAGTTATGCCAGGCTAGGTTTAGATTGGATATTAGGCAAAAATTTTTCACTGAAAGAGTTATTAAACATTGGACTAGGCTGCCCAGAGAGGTGGTGGATTCACCATCCCTGGAGGTGTTTAAAAAAAGGGTAGACGTGTTACTGGGGGACATGGTTTAGAAGTAGTTTTGTCAGGGTAGGTTAATGGTAGGACTTTATGATCTTAAAGGTCCCTTCCAATCTCAGCAATTCTATGATTCTAAGTCCTGATTTGCTCTGCTGCTTTGGCTTGAGTGAGTGTTGCTCTGAAAAAGGATCCCTTGTGATCATGTGATTGCTCACCTTAAAACCAAGAAAATTATGTAGGGTTTGGGGTTATTTTGTTCTCCAATTGATCCAGCTTCTCATGAATCAGAGAAAGTGCAGCTTTTGATTTTTCTTTTTTTTGGTAGATGCAGCCTTCTTTCTGACATCTACATTTTCTGTAGCCTGCTGTTCTTGTTTTGTCTTTCTGGTCTGAATTACACCATTGTTAACTAACTTAAGGATCTGGTTTCATGGACACCACCAAACTGACTGAAGTTTCCAGTTCCCAGGGAATGCAGCTGGGTCATATAAAGGCGCTATATCCATATTGGTTACGTTAATAACAGAATATTTTCCCAAACCAATGGTGTTAAGAGATGGCCAAAAAATTGGGTATAGTCAAATTCATAATAGGTACAATCTAGTGCATTATTTGAATATGAGGATTTCATGTTCTCTGAAATCTGCCACTAATATTAGTGTAACTGACTGCTTAATTTATGGGGACAGGGCTGGTATTAGTAAGACCAAGTGAATTACACGTGTTGTACCTCTGTTAGCCTTTCTGGCAGTATACGTATACTAAAAGCAAGGCACAGTATTGTAAGAAACACTGGTTTTGAAATGGCTCTCCATCCTGAAAAGTCTTGTTACAGGAGCTGTCTATTGCCTGTACCAATAGATGTGTGAAATTGTGTTATGCTTGATGTGGTTACAAGCTGTGGGCTGTTTTTCTTGGCATGCATCCCTCCGGAACGTCACTGCTTGCCTGCACACCGTTCTCCACTAAGCTCTTGTGGCTCCCCTGGTGATCGGCTGGTTTAAAACACAGCAGGGGAAGACATGGAGCAAGCACAGAAGATTTAAGTAAAACAATCCTAAAATCTTAAGAAATCAACACAACACTTGTGAGGGTCCAGCGCTATCTGGTACCTGAAAGCTGCACTCATGGACCTGGGTATCTCAGAAAGCTGAGAACTGAAAATGCACAGATGCCCTACTGTGGAACAAAATCATGGCTTTGATAGTAAGGAAATGTTAACTCTTCCTTAAATGGAGGCTATGGAGGTGCAGGTTTCATGGGAAGGCTTACTCCTAGTAAACTTCAGTTCAAGTTTCTCACTCAGTTAGTCTTTCTATCCATCATATGTAAAGAAATACCCATATAAAGAGCTCTTTTCTTAAAAAAGGGATCTGCTTAACTCAATATGTCATCACAAGCACAAGCAAACTGACAAGAAATGTATTCAGAGCAGAAATGAGAAGGTTTGTAAGGAGCGGAGCACTGAAATTCAGACATAGCCTGCTAGCAGGGGCAGTGCAGATGAAAAACTTGAACAAGTTTTATGCTGAGACTCATGAAAAGTATTTAAGGCAAATGCTGTCCGTGGTAACAAGGACATACAGACACAATGAGCCAGCATGTCCCTTCCCTCAAGTTTCCAAACTACATTTTTAAATATGTGCTCTCACCTTGAAGTAGTTCTGGAGCAGAGACTAGGTTCATTTCTGAAACCTGGCAGACTCCCTCATTTAAAACTGATAATATTCCATGTGCCCATAGGCATAACTAAAAAAGTTATGAATCAGTATTTTCAGAGGGTTATGTAAAAAGAATGACAGCTGAAAAGAATGTGTTAAAGTCCTTTCTGCTTTGTGCAAGGCTAAGTAATACTGCTTGTGATCATTTATTTAGGTTGTGTCATTATGGGATCCAAGTTAAACACAGAACTTTTGACAAGGCTGAGCAGCTCATATGCTCCCCAGGATGTCTGCTGTTTCTAATCTAGCTGCTACCATCTGGCCACTGTGAACAAACAAATGCATGAGCTAAGCCAGGTGAGTCTTATGCCACTTCCAACAATGAAACACCTCTAAAGTGAAGCACGATGAAGTATACAATTTCTTTTTCATTAAATTTGAATGGATGCATACAGCTATCGGCCATACCCTGAAGACTTATAATAGCAATATCCACTTTGAAGTTGTCCAGCAGCAATTTACACCGTCAGCAGTTTTCATGGATTTTTAGTCATCCTTTCCTCAGGCCTTGGCTTGAACGAGAGCAGGGAAAGATCTGAATGTGGTCTTTGCTGATTAAATGAGAGGTCATTATTACTGTGAGCCATGAACTGAACAGTTCTCAGTGGGCTGGCTTCTTTAGAACCTACACAGCTGTTGCCTTTTCACAGATTTAAATATATATATATATATGCGCATTTGTCAGAGTCTTGCTCTATAGCAAGAAGCAGATACAAAGAAAGACTCTATGATGTTTAAAGTACCACTGACTTTCATATCAGGATCTTCCTGGGTCCTAAGGAAAGCTTTTATGGAACCAGTTCTTCCTACCCCTGAAAATTGCACCTTACACTCTGGTCAAGATCGGGGACATGTTGATACAAAAGAGACCAAGGTAGATACATTTGGAAAGGATGCTATCATTCTGCTTTTGCTTAACCTCATCACTGCTTTGGATGTCTCTCTGTCCTACTTTTCTTTTGTTTGGTTGATGATATACTTTGGTTGGATATATACTCAAGGCTATAGCTTGGTGTAATTCCTGTGAATAACTTACAGTAAAGTTATTGCATGGGTTTTGTTGTGTCCTGTAAAAAAAAAAAAAAAGCTATAACAAAATATTTTCAATGTATCATTAATTCAGTTTATTATAACCATAAAATGTATTGACTAGGAGTAGTATTAGGTCTATGTTTTTCAAAGCATTTTTCTTGCTACTGCAATAATGCTCCAGCAAAACCACTTCTTTTTCTGCTTCATGCTGCATACTTCCTGCACATTCATTCCTTTGCTAATATAAAGGGGGAAGTTATGATGCTGAAAGAAAAACTTTCACCCTCTGATTTTTCAAACTAAAAAGGCTGTATGATTTAGTTGCTGTCTTCATTAGTGTAACCGAGAAAGGATTAAAAATTTGCAAGTTGCTAGCAAAGGGCAAAAGCAAGAACTATCCATAAATCAGTAAAGGCTTGGGGACCTTTAAATTATTTATTTTTAATTATTACAGTTAATAATAATTTAATGTAGCCTAGAATAAATGAATTGATTATTATTGATTTTTATGATGACTTCAGAACAGAGAACTCTCACCCTGGCTTAACGAATTGACTGATAAACTGACTACATTGTTAAACATTAGCCTGGAAGTAAAAGATAAGAAAGCACGTGCTTTGTCCTCTGATCAAGCAAGTTGTCAGTCAAAGCTGCAGAAATATAGCTGAGGAATTTAAGAACTGAGGGAACATAAGTTCAAGACCCAGGAGGGGAAACATAAGACCAGACAATATGCCAATTAATGGAATTAAACCAAAAAGATTTAAAAGGGGTTTCCCTCAGGAGACAGCATGAAAGAAAATACAACGGTTAATTCAATAAGGACAAAAGCACAAATGAGTTAACTATGAAAGGATCAGAATATTTACAGATGATGGTGTCTGAAGAATTAAGGAACACTAGCTTGCAATTAGTGTGAATTTATTATGCCCGAGTAGCATGTTCTAATTTGGTCTTGTATATCCTCTGAGCAAATATGCTCATCCTTAAATTCCAGAGGAAAAGAAATAATCCCTTTCTAGTTGCAGTCAGATGATGAAACCGATTACGATCAGCAAAAATTCAAAGACTATAACAAACAAAGGCAACTTGACTGAAGTTCCCTGTCCATCATCTGTATCAGCATTTGCAGGCTTCACAGCAATTTAAGGTTTATTTTAGCAATGTTGTGTTCTTGAAGTCCATGAGCTATTGCTCATGCTCCTTTTCCCATGCAATGCAAGGCAGAGAAGGTTCAGACAGAGAGGACTACACGGAAAGTCCCCTTTCACATGCTGGGCTCTGGCAGGTGTGGGTGTGAAGGTGGGCGCGCAGACAGAGCTGTTCCTTGTGCTGGGTTTGTTGCTGAGGACACCAGGACCTCTTTCAAGAAGGAGGTCTCTCCACCCAACAAGAGATACCTTTCAGAGGAGTTTCACAAACTCTGCAAGGAGCATCTTTGGGTTTAATAAATATCTGAGACTCACAAATCATATTTTACCCTACACATTGTGGAGATATTTTAAACTAGAAAAGGAGAGAGAATAAATAAAAAAATGTTAGTGTCTCTGTGATTGAGATTCAAAGGGCTTCAAATGTTACAATTTTAAAGAACTGTACGTTCAGAAATCTGCATGAAAAAGCATCCTTCCCTAGATGAAAACTGATGCTGAAGTATTCAGAAGGTCCCACAAATACAATACCCTAAGGAGCAGCCACAACCCTCAGTGAATCACAGAGCTCTGATCTGAAAGGGAGATGGCCCTCAGTGGCCCCTCCAGGACAGAGGAGTATGTTGTTAGTGAGCCTCACTCCCCTCTCACACCTTTGGAAGGGGGAAAAATTCACCCTTTTTGCTTGTGGCTTCCTACCATATCCCATGTCAGACTGGTCCAAAGCAAATCAGAACTCTCAATTACTCATCAGCACAGTGCTAATTGCTCATCTGCATGTCCTTCACAGTGTTGTTTGCTTCCCATAGGAGGGAAAGTGTTAGTGAGCTCGACTGTCAGCTCCAAGCAAAGCCTTAGTGTCCCATTTTGGAAGGCAGGACTGAGGACTCTGGTACAACAGGGGTGACTTTGTGCTCTCTACTGCCACAGCCTCGTCCCATCTACCAGCAAGGACCAGGGGACCAGCATCAGGGGGTTTCCAAACCTGCCTTTTCTTTGTTTTGTGAGCTCCTGTTGTCATTCTGTTTCCAGTTTTGCAATACAGAGCTTCTCCCTTTTCTTGTTTTGTATCCAATGTTTGAAGAAAAGGCAGGAAAATGTAAGCTGCCTGAGGTAATACTGCTCCTCTGGAGTTAAAAAATCCAAATATACTGGCATAGCAAATCCAGACAAGTTTGTAAATGCAAGGAGTTGGAAATCCCATGTTGTCGAGGTCAATTTGCTACCATGACATTTCCAGGACCTGGGGAGAATTTCCCCGGGAGTAATTAAGCTGTTCCTTTCTGTACGGGAACAAGCAAAGGGGAGACAACACAGTCTTAGGAAACCCCGTACTGTCACAGGCAGGCACTCTGCCCTCACATTAGGTATTTCTCTGTTCTAACAACTATACTTCTACCACTTCCCCAAAAAGAATCGCAAAGCCATTACTCCATGTTATGAACTAATCATTTGACAAATTAATTCCAATAAATCAAATCCCTACTGAGTCACGCGTAGGGAGGTGTGGGTGGATGGTAGAAGAGGGGAACTGGAAATATCGGCACTCATAAATTTAAAAAAGAGCAAATTGATATTTTTTAATTTGTTTTAAAAAAAAATTGTTCCCTGGATGGAACACTGTGTGCTGTGTTTTGCCTGGAGCAAATGTTTGTGTCTGAGTTATAAAATACAAGTTTGTGACATCTCATAGCACTGAACATGCACACACAGACGCACACACACACAGTTTCTGTCCAATTGCTTTACGTCAGATTAAATCTCTGCTGTCTCAGCTATTAGTGGGTGTCTTGGGAGGCATCAGGTTTGAAAAGTCCTTCGTCCAAGGCTGTCTTGTGTCAGCTTGTTATGAGGATGTGTGTTCTGCTTTTGTTATGCCCTCCATGGCACCCATCAGTACTTCAGGTAACAGCACAGGGAAACAACACTAGACTAGTCATGTCCAGAGGAGATATTTTAATGGCAACTTAAAGGCAGAAATGGTGCTTTGTTTTATCAGAAGACTCAAACAAGTGCTGAACCTTGTCTTAGCTGTGTATCTTTATAGGCAATGTTAACTGAAAGAACTCAATAATCACCAGTGTCATTCAGCAGAAACGTGAATGATATAAGTGCCATCAACAATTTGCCTTATTTATTTTTCCCTTTTATATCACCAATGGAGAAAGTGAAGACTTACTACTTTTACAATTTTTTTTCCTAATGTATACTGAATAGCAAATGATCACTACATAGAGCAGTGCCAGCCTGTGGTTCCATAAATTACAAATGTTGCAGAAGAGTAGTTCATCAGTTGTCTTGGTCAGTGTTGCAAAACTAATTTTCTTTTTATATTGAGGAAAGTCCTCGCTGCTTTGACACAACATAAGCTGTTTTTTCTGCATGGTATAATAATGAGTTTAGTCACTAAGGTCTGATCTTAATAAGCAATACAGGCAGAATAATAATTCAGAGATTGTGCTGACTGTGGTCTCCATATAGATTTTGAACTGCCTTTGGGGCTGCTGTGTATGTAAAAATCTATGCTGTAAAGGTATGTAAGGTGGCGACTGTGTCTTGCTCTAAAATTGTCTCCTGAAAGCCACAAAGTTCAGCTTGTGCTCAGGGCTGCCCCCTCTCTATAAGAGGAGTCTGTTTCCATCCTGCTCAGAACCACATGTGGCAACTGGATGCCACGAAAGGGGTGGGAGCCTTGCAGCGGGGAAAGGCTCCTCAAAGAGTTTTGAGGTTGCGATGTGGGCTGAATGCAAAGTGTGCTTGACTGACAGATCCATTACCACTGAGGACTCTGGAGGCCAACCAAAACTCCCAAGTTAGGTCACTGAAAGGTTTTTATTTCCCTCTGCCTTTCTCTCACGCTCGCGCATACACATTCCAGTTTTAAGAACAATCAGCAAGATTCACGTGTGTCTTTGGGAGTGGGGGTCACACTATCCTTTCAAAAGGATAATTTCTTCCTGGGAAGTCTTTTCCTTTTTTTTTCCCTTTCTTTTAACACCATAATGACATTATTTACTGTTAATAGTAAGGATAACACAAGCATCACCAGACAAGACAAACCTGGGAAAATCCCTGGTGCAAATCTACATGGTTGGAAAGATGAAAATGCACTGCATGACTGATGAAAGTACATGTCCTTCATTACTCATGCATTAGACCAACGTCTAGGACATAAGCTTCACTCCATGAGAATTTTGAAAACGTGATTATTTTTTTTTTCTGAAATCAGAGAAGTTCAAAATACTTCACAAAGGAAAGGATCTTTTTTGAAGTGAAGTGTATGAGTCACGTGAGACTTAAAATAAAAATTGCTCCCATCTACTACTACTTGTTAGGAGGGACTCACAAAGAAATCCACCCCCTTGAAAATGTGTTGTGATTTGGGCCGGACTGGCCACTGAGGCAAAATGACAAATGTTGTCCCCCACCTTTTTCTCCAAGGAGAGGAGGGAGAAAGAGAGAGAGACTTATGAGTTTAGAAGGAATTAAACTACTTTAATGAAGTATTAGTAATAAAATAAAAATAAAATAATGAAATATATACAAAACCGTATCAACCTCCCAGGATGATAATCACATCACCAACAGGCACTGGGGAAGTCCCAGACTGGATTCAGTGATGGACAGGAACTGGATTCCAGATCTGGATTCCGGAATGCAGGGATCAGGATCAAAGGCAGACAAACAAACAGAGCCCTCGTGGGACATCAGCCATTGAAGAAAGCGAGCTGACCCTTTGATCCCTCAGCTTTTATACTGAGCATGAGGCAGATGGGATGGAATACCCTGTTGGTCAGTTCTGGGTCACCTGTCCCATCCATTCCTCCCCACAAGTGGGATCCCTCTATGCTTTTCCGCTTCTGACTCTCCAACGGGGCAAATAACAAAGTTATCCACCCTTGGTTGTTATAGGAATAAGTATAAGCAAGAGCCCCACTGCATCCCATTCTGTGGCATCAACTGTAAACATGTCTTACCACTCTGAGAGCAAACAGTTTCTGTACAATATGCTGTTAACTTAATAATAGTTAATATTATTAATAATTAATAGTTAGAAGAGGCTTAGCTAAGACGTAAAAGTACTGAACAGAAAATTAGTTCTGTTTTACCTCAAACCAGGAGTACAAAATAAATAGTATGTGAAATTTCCTCAAGCTACTACTTCACAGAAGTCTCCTCTGGCTCAGGTAGCTGTGCTGCTCTTCCTCCTGCTCACCAAAGGCAGTGATCAGTGTTCTCCAAAATGCAATGGCTGGAGCCTGAGAAACCTAGCAAATAAGTTCTAACACGAGGGGTGCCAAAAAAACACAACTCCTGGCAGCATTTCTCTTCAATGGCAACAACAAGGAACCTAAGGGAGGACCATTTTTGTACCCATTCTCAGGGGGCATCAGTCAAACAGCTTACTCATTTTGCTGAGGTTAGGGGGTGATGGTCTTTTGCATACTGGACTACTTTTTCAGTTATTCTAAGTTACTGTATAGAGTGACTTTCCTATAATTGACTGTTCAAGCCTTCAGATCATTACCTGTTTCAGGCCTGATTCTCAATTCTCTTCTGATTTATCTTAGAATAAGTCACAATTAAGTTGAAAACCCTTGGCATGGTAAAAAGCAAAGCAAGTTCAACATACGAAGCATTCTGCAAGCATTGTCCCAACTGCAAATTAGTTCTGGTTCATGAAGGGCTGTTTGGAACAGCAGCTGAATTACAAATCTTTGTAAGTAGGATAGTGATCAGCACCTGCTCAGAGGCATAGCAGTGGCCAACGGAGTCTTTCTGTTCTACGAATAACAATGCGTACTCATAAATGTATGTTCTCCTCTCCCTGTTGTCAAAAGCAATGAGAAAACGCAAAGCAGTGAATTTTCATCAGTCACTTGCATTTCCATGTCTGCTGCCAAATGCCTGTCAATCAGTTCTGGGGGAAGGGCAGGAAACAGAAGCTGTCTGGCAGATGGGGGAGCAGATGGGGGAGAGTGGGAGCGGAGCCACCTACCCCACCGAACTGCAGGCAGCAGCCACCGCCGCAGCAGGATTGCTGCCTTCTGGAGGCAGGGTGTTTTGTTGTGCTTTTTAGGGCTTGGGTTTGGGTTTTGGTTGTTTTTTGTTTTGTTTTTTTTTTAAACAGATACAGGCCTCATCACCTCTGGCACCGCCTGGTTCACATTTTTTTATGCTGAGTTTCCCAGGGTGTTCTTTGGTGCACCGTGACTGAAGCCATTGCTTTCAGGTTTCATTACAGGTGATCAGAAAGAAAGAGGACTTGCTCGGAGTCAGGATATTGAGAAAGATCTCCTCATTGCCCTCCTTCTCATGGACTCATTTATCTGGCCACAATAAAACTGCCTCTCCTCTGTCAGGTTTACCCCCTTAAAACCCTTTCTATAATTAACTTTTTTTTTTTTTTTTAATTTTAAGTGAACACTTAGACTGAGGGATAGCTGACAAACCAAAGGGCAAAACAGTGAACAAATTTAACCCATTAAGCCCTTAAAAATCTGTCAACCATGTTTTTTTATTGTGTGCAAACAGTCCATAAGAAGATTTTAGCTCCCTTTCACATTTGGTCCTAGAAGCTCTTCATGAAGCCTGTTTACACCTTGTAATCAGAAGTAGTGGTCTCACCCCCTAAGCTTTTTGTTCTCTGAATAGATGAGTTTGTCATACAATTCAGTCTTCTAGTGTAAATAGCATTTCTTGTGAATTTTTCTATTCACTTTCAAGGTGTATTTGTGCGTAATGGCTTTAAAGTGTTTTCTCAGCACTTGTGGTTAATAGAATTTGATCATAGCAATCTGTAAAAATCAAATCAAACACAGAAGAAAGTGTCAACACGACAATGTTTTAAAATGTGTGTGTATACTCAGCAAGGTTTGGGGAGGGCATTACTTTGCAGATGACTTGGGGGGGGGAGGGATGTTCATCTGCTTTTCCAGTGTTGGAGCTGAAGAGCTCCAGAATATTTTGTAGCCAGACTCATAAACCATAGAACACATTCCAGAAGGGACTTCAGAAGATCTTCATCTCCAGCTCTTCATTTCATGGACTAAACTACTGCAGACAGATGTTCATCTGTCCTGCTCTTAAAATACTTTAAGAGATTCTGCAACCTACAATCTATTTCGGTCCTCATATTCCTTTAGACCCTTACTTCCTTAATTAGAATGCATTTCCTAATGCCTAAACTAAATCTTTTCAATTAAATGACTGCAATTAAATTGCTGCAAGTTAAGCTTATTACATCTTATCCTACCCGCAGTGGACTCAGAGGACAGTTATTAACTTTCTCTTTGGTTACACAAGCTTCTCCCTCTGTTTTCTCTTCCATAGACTAACCAACCCCAAATCTGTTCCAAATACATCATGTTTCTTAGTCTTCTGGCCAATATTTCTGTTATTGCGTGAACTGTCTTTGTTATGTTTTTATCCTTCATAATTGTGGTATTCAAACCGCATATAGTGCTCTAACTGAAGCCTTGCCAAAAAAAAAAAAACAACACAACTGTTATAATTTCTTCAGGAGCAATCACATCTTGAATCTTAATCATTCCCATCTAATGGGATTTATTTCCATGATTAGTAGAGAGCTACTGAAACGTTGCAAAACCACTTGAAACCCTTAGGAAACCAAATATTCTGAGTAAGTTTCATATCATGTCTTCTATGTGAGGTAGTCATAATGTATTAAAAACAGTCAGGACCAGGTACACCATTGTAATTGTATTATTAACACTACGGCAGTTCAGAAAGAGCATTTCACTAAGTTTTCCCTAAGACCTTGCTTCAAATTACCCATCAAGAGGACAGTCTTGATCTGTCTGAAGTCTGATCTACATGAATTTAATTCTAAGCAAAGAAGAGATTCCAAGTTACTTCACTCCTTGTACTGTTCTCTGAGTCAGTATATATATTTGTAAGTTTCTAACTATGGATTGTATCTGGCTGTATGGTAATGCTGCTCCATAAATAGGTGCTTTGAGCAGTTCTTAAGAGGCTGTGCACCAAACCCAAACATTTCTTGAAGTTAGGCCAATTCTGACAATGTTGTATATAGAAAAAAAAAATCCAAAACACAGAAATAAGTTGCAACAAAGGCAAGATTTTGTATTTTCATGGCTTTGGAACAAAAGATTTCAATAGTCTACTTTTAAAATAACTCTTTTTTTTTTTTTTTTCTGTTACAGAATACTGCTAAAACTATATGAAATGTTTCACATGCAAAACCAAAATAAAATTCTGCAACATCTCTTTAATGGTGAGCTGGAATTATTTTTCTTCAATGCAGATACAAAATGAGGCTTAATTCTGAAATGCTTGTGGCATGAGAAAGTCCTTCCCATAACTCTATTGACTTTTCATGCAAAGACAGCTGCTCAAATCAGCCTACTTTTATAATTAAATTTGTAGCCAGTAATGTAGTGTAGTATTTTTTTGTTTATGAGCTGCATCCTAGTAAATGTGATGTATGTACACAGGAGTAAATGCCAATGTTCTGTTATGTGTCCATTACTTCTATTTGTCTTGTATATGATCAAAATTACTAGAGACTCGGCTTATAGTTTGAAGCAGCTTGAGTTTGAAAGGCACTTAAGTTTTTATTTGTATTGTTATTTGCTTTTTTTTTTTTTAACCTGGATAATTTTAGAGCATCAGCTGCAACAACACAGACAGAAGTAAATCATTAGGCCAAAGCAGACCAGCAGGACTACCTTAATCTGATGGTCAAATCCACCTTCTTGAACTACACTGTTCACTTCTCCAGTTCGCAGTCTGGCATTCCAGCTTAAACCTATCTACTTAACTGTTTATTTTGGTGAAGACATGAGCTTTTGGGAGTATCTGAGGTGTTGGTAGCAGTTATTTTCTTCTAGACTCTGCCCTCCAATGGTGTCCTTCATCAGAAAGGTGACACAGACAACTAAGCAGGTATACAGTGCAGCAAAATTTGTCAAGGGGTATCTGTCAAAGCCCATTAGAAGCATGCTTTAATACTTCACTGAACTACATTTAAAATTATAAGTAAGCGTGAACTACTATAACATCTTTCCCTCTGTAGATTTCTGTTGTTTCTTACCCTTGCTTGTCAAAAAAAAAAGGTCAGGAACATCCCAAGCTTTCATACAGTATTTATATTTTTCTGTCCTCAACGCAAGGCTGGAACATAAAATGAAAGACCAACAGCAATAAACAACTGTTCTTGAATGTCTGAAGATCCATGTTGAACATATGGCTTTCAAATTGCTTTCTTTTCCAAATTGGTTCATCTCTGACTCTTTATTCTGTATAACAAAAAAACCACATGCATGCATGCACATGTATAAGTAATTGTGTAAAATTATACATAATTACAATGTTAGCGTTTCCTGGAAATCAGCAGCCTGAAATGACCATCTTCTTTCACTCTCCCTTTTTTTCCTTCCCAAATGTTAAATGTTTTTCAAAATAAGGATAAGAATAACTTGATTTTCTGCATTATTGCTGCTCCATTAATACTGATGTTGATGCCTTTCCACATTTATCACCTTCTTACCACATTTTCCATTTAACAGTTCACATCATAAGACTTCATACAAAGGCACAAGGACAAATAAATATTGTTAATTTATTGCTCTCCTGAGTGAGCTTTATGATAGCATTTTTGAACGACCTTTTCTGTTAAGCAAAAATCATTCTAGCACCTCATCTTATTTATTACAGCCATAAATTCAGATACCAAAAAAATTTTTTTTTTTTTGCATAAATTCTGTCATGATTACAGATATATCTATTTGGATATGAAAAAAAACCCCAACGCTCAGCTCTTTTTTTTGTTATAGCATAGTACTATGCTAGAATACACAGTACTAGAGCACACAGTGCTACTCAGTTGGTACTGTAGCTGCGGGCTGGTTACGAGTACCTCAGTGGTCTATGCTGTGACCTCTCCCATTCAATATCTTTACCAATGACCTGGAGAAGGAGATGGAGTGCACCCTCACCAGGTTTGCAGGTGACACTAAAGAGGAGGTGCAGTCAATGTGCTCGAGGGCAGAGATGGCTTTCAGAAGGACCTAGACAGGCTGGAGGAATGGACCAACAGGGACCTCGTGAAATTCAACAAGGGCTATGCAAGGCCCTGTACCTTGGACAGACTGACACCCTGCAACAGTATGGCCTGGGGACGCACCAGCTGGGGAATGGATCTGCTGAACAGGATCTGGAGGCGCTGGTGGACAGTGGGCTGAAGAGGAGCCAGCGGCGTGCCCTGACAGCAAGGCAGGCTAGCAGCATCCTGGGCTGTGCTAAGCAGGGTATAGCAAGGGTATTGCTGAAAGTGATTATTTACTTGGCATTTGGCTAGACCGTATCAGGAACACTGAAACTGATTTTGCTCCCCCCCCGGAATGAAAATTGTTAATAAGTGAAGTGTGTTCAATGGAGAGCCACTGATATGGTCAGGGACTGAAGTACTTTCCCTCTGAGTAGAGGCTAAGTGATCAGGTCTTGTTCAGCCTGGAGTCAAGATAGTTTTAGGGGCACCTAGCAGTGTCCCCCCAGTACCTGAGGGAAGGTTATAAAAGTAACAGATTGGTGGTGCATCGTGGGAGGATGAGAGAAGATGGACATAAAATAAGAGAGATTGAGTGTTGATTTAAGGAACAACTTTTTCTTAATGAGCACAGTCAGGCTATAGAACAGGTTTCCCAGGGAGGCTGTGCAGTCTCAGTCTTTGGAGGTTTTCAGGATCCACCAAGCTAAAGCCCTGAGAAACCTGGTCTGATCTCACAGCTGATCCTGCTTTGAGCAGGAGCCTGGAATAGAGATGTCCCAGGGACTTTCCAGCCTCCAGTATTAAATATTTTTAAGACATTCCCATACTGAGTCCTGCATCATCTTTCAAGCAAGGTAGAAGCTAATGTCCTGAAGTCATGTTTCAAGTGATCGAAACAGGTCGGCGTATGACAGTGTGCCATACCAATACTTTTGAGAATATTGAATGTGTACCAGCACTTTCAAAAATGGTAGCAAATATGAATGAAACTCAAGCTATTAGTTGATAAGCTGTTCTATATTAATAAGATGTCTGCTGGTCTGGCTCAATTTTTATTCCGCCAAACAGTAAGCAACAGAAAAGAACACATCCAGCTGAAAAGCAACATGAATGAGGGGGGATAAAAGGGGCTTTAGCGAAACCTGGTCAGATACATAGAACCATGGACTGGGTTACTATCCAGGGTAAGATAGTGAGAAACATCTACTCTATTTCTACATCTATTTCTAGATCTTGTGTACGGCACATGTAAAAATAGCTGCTACCTACGAAAGGCTTAAGGTAGGACAGGTTCAAGGTACTGTGACAATATGTCATTAGTGACATGGATTGACATGCTGTGAGAGAACAAAAAGACCAGCCCAACAGAGTTAATGTAAAATTGTCAGACTAACAGCTGAAACTGTCACTTTCAAATATGACTCATGGCCCAAACAATTTTAATTCCAAGAGGGTTAGGAGATAAAGCTGACTCACCCATCAAAAGGGTTTGCTTTTCAGGAGGAGCTATGTGTTATTTTGAGATTAATTTGGGAGTACATTCTCAAATTCAATGTTTTTAAAAGTAACACTGAAAATATAGTGAGCAGTGAAGTATAAAGTCTGCTGATGCTAAGAAGTTACTGAGTGTAATAGGGAGAGAAGGTATTGGGGGAGTGTCCACATTAGCATTATAGTGTTTATTGGGAATGTGCTTTTGAAGCAAATTTTATGATTCTCAATTACTGCACTTTATTTTGCATTGTCAAAAAGTCTTTGAGTGCACAATCTAGATTACATTTTAGGAGAAACTAAGCTCGAAATTATACTCTCACTACTAATTACTTCACAATCTGTGCGCCCAGGCTAATCCCAAGTAAGCTCACACACCACACCACCCCCCAACCACCCCCCGAAATGCGTATACTATAGATGTCAGATTCTCAACATCAACTGGTTCACTTTAAAACTGGGTCACTTTAAAATCTGTTTTTATTGGGCTGTACCACTTTCTAATGTACACGACAACAAAATGGAGCTGAAATTCTGTTTAGATAAACACAGAGCAATGCACCTGGGGGAACTGGGAAGCCACCCCAGTATCATGTGTAAAATGATGGGCTCTCACAAAGATGTTTGGAACATGTTAGATCCATGAAAAAACAGCTAAATTGTACTTGTAACATAAAATGTATAATGAAAGGCAAGGAATGACTGAGCAGCTTAGGAAAACAAATACAAGAAATCCACAACGACCTGAGGTGTCTGATATGGCAAAGATGGATAGGTGTTTTTTCTTCAATGTCTTTTCCAGCACAAGAACTGTCAGCCAACAAAAGGCATTTGTTGGAGCCAGGTTCAAAACAAAAGAAATTGATTCTTTACCCATCAGCAGTGCACTGGTGGGTGTCATGTGGGTACAAAGTATTTATTCTTCTCTTTGGTATCTGCTTGTGCTCACTGCTAGGACCAAGCTGCTAACCTAATTGGAACCACAAGCTGAAACAGAAAAGGTAAAAAAGACAGATGAAACTGAAGGAAGTGTAGACCTAAGAAAACTGTATTTTAACCTTCATTTGCAAAATCTTCTATTCCACAATCAAAATCTCTTTCTGTACTCTCAGCAAGTTCAGTAACAAAGTAAGACTGCAGTAAGAAACTCAATGACTTATTTCATTGTTGTCATCTTGAACACAGCATGTTTTTTTTAACTTTTTTTGTAACTATGTATTCTTGGTTGATCGCTGTGAGTCAGCGAAAGAAAAGGTAAATTTAAGGCAGTGAACCTTTTAGAGCAACATTTCCCAACCTGTATTCCAAGTCCAAGAAAGCCTACTGTGATCAGAGGCTTAAATCACTGTATAGGAATGTCCTCACCTCCACTGGAATGTTTTTAGGGTGCCTTGGTTTGAAAATTACTCTCTCGGAGGTTGAAAGGGAGATCTGTTTCTTTTCATTTTGGGTCCTTGAGTAAAACTGTTGAGTAATAGCCAGCTTCGAGAATAGCTGTCAGTCTGAACTCGGAGCTGGAGGTGATCAGAAAACAAGAAAAAACTATGTAACTTAAAGAAAGACTGAATGACATTTAAAGACACTTTCCCCTGAGCAAAGCAGAGTCCCTTCCTGAACGCCTGTTCCAGATACGCTGGCGGGATTTGACTTGGGGGGGGGGTGTCAGACAGGCAAGGTAAAGATAAAAGAATTAGTATAATTGGAAGATGCAGTTTGCAGGAAGCAAAGAATTGAGCTCTTTCAGCGCTGTTCAGTTTGTGCTGGCTGAGAGCACCAGTTCTCTGCTTGTTTCTGTACTGCACTGTTCTTCCTGCTGCTTTCTGCAATTTTGAATATATGCTCCCTGGCCTTGGAATTAACGTACCGTCTGAGGCATGGCAGCTCTTAAAAGTGGAGCACCTCAAACTACTGCTGTAGCATACATAATTCTCTTGGTTCCAAACATCCTGATGGGAGACAAACGAACTTAACAGAGTTACCCCAGGGAGGAATTTGGCCCATTAAGTCTAGCAAGACCTTATGGTTCGTCAAACACGGCCTTATAAACCCAAAAGATAAAAATCCACCTATATTTTATCTTCCCTTCTTAAGTCTCATAATATAGGTAGCTGTCATTTTCCAGCTGCCTATTCAGTTGATTTATACTGCTTATATTGATGATTTTAGCACTTTGTTCCTTTTGTGTGAGGAATTGGCCTGAAATGCTTATTGTCTACTCACTGCTTTAACAACTTCAGTGCCACAGACAAAGTATGCGCAAGGGCTTTGTAGAGAGTCTGGCATTTCATTTGCTACCAGCTGAGTGCCACAACTTGTGCCGCATTTTCTCAGTGGCATGAAAAGCCTTGACACCTATTACACGGCCACAGTCAGAGGGATTCAGAGGCATCCTGAACGGAGAAGTTAGGACTCCAATAGCTTGTGAACCAGATCCATGGCAGAGTGAGCTTCACTGCAGTGACCACTAGAGTACTGGCAATGTGACGGGCATGATTCTAGACTGACAACTTTGTAACTGGAAACAGATGCTTATCCATACCTGTTGAAATGGAAGATAAAATAAGTAAGGTGAGAATGTTCTCAGACCTTATCAGGTTGTAAGCAATATTTTTGAAAATCCACTAGTCACTTTTTTTTCTGGAGCAATTACGAATTTTGCTATCATATTGGTTGCATATAGACAAACTTCTTATTTGTATCTTTTTCAAGTGCTTGTGGCATACGAAACCCAGAAAAATTGTCATATTATAAAATGGAGGACTGCCTGCGCATATCAAAATGGAAATTTAGAAACCCCAGTATAAAGATTACTTGTGTGATGTTCAGAGACATACTGAGATGGCAACTGCTATATATTGGCCCTTTTCAGTAGCAAGTTACTAGCCAACCACCACCGCAGACAATTAGCTGGAGCTTGTCATTTTACTCAGTCCTGCAACGACAGATTTCAGCAAGAACCTGCACTTGTGTGAAAGCTAAAGACCGCACTGTGTGAAGGTAATTTATAACAGGAGCTGACCTGGGGTCTGACTGATGGTCTCCTTCCCTCCTCACATCTGCTCTGTAAATTCTAATGGTCAATAAATCAGTTAACTGCTAAATATGACTTGAAACTACACCATGTCCCCACATCAAGGACATTGGGGTAGACTGCTCTGTCAATGCTCAGAGAAATCTGCAGAGAAGTAGATACCAAATAAAAGTTGCAAGGCGTCTTGAGCTCACTGTCACAGCCCAGCACAGGCGAGTAGCTCCCGTGAGATGGGTTGGCCATCACCAGGGTCTGCCCGTAAGGCATCTGGGGATGCCTCCACGCTGCCCTGCACAGGCCAAGAGCTGGTGCTAACGCCCTGAGTGGGATGCTCTCAAGGCCCTGACAATGGTAATGTTCTCATAATTTATTTGAGGAGGCATTTTGCTCCTGCTGACCCAAACTTGGATATTGCAGTACCACAAAGAGGTCAGCCGCATAAAAAGCTCTCCCTCTGCAGTGGGGCACAAAACCACAAAGATTTTCTGAGCTAATGGCCCAACAATAAAGCTCATATTGCTCAGTTTTCTGCTGGAAGCCGGTGCCTAAGAAAAACATCTTACGATGTAAAAACAGTCTTTTCGATAAGGTTGGTAACGAGTCCAAATTGATATCTGGCTATGTAGTTGTAGGAATTCATGGCAAGAATGTGTGGTTCCATTATGAGAAATGAATATTGATGTCTGTACTATATAGAGACAAATTGAGCTCTAATGATTTCCTAATAAAGTAATTTGTTCATAGATCACAAGGGGATACAAGCAAGAAATTTTTAATGGTAAGGCCAAGGTAATTATTTTTCAGCATCTAATTACACCTATACAACTGATTTGGGCTACATTTGCTGAACTAAATGATGATATAGACTGTCCCACTGAGGTTCACATTCATCATTAAAAGCCAGTTCCCGGCCTTTGACAAGAGGGCAGAGCAGCTCCTGAGAGGTAATTTAATATAATTAGGAGGATATTATGTTTACTATCTGCACACTGTGCTTGCTCTAGATTAAATCCGACATCTGGAGAAGTAGAGGGACATTTTTTTCCCAAAATTAGCCTTGTCATCTCAGATCAAACTTTGCCTGCAGTTTATTCTCTTCCCATCTCTAAATTGCAGCTAATGAGAAGGAAGAAGCCCATCACAGGAGTCACAATAACAGTATATGCTTGATGGTGCTGGAGATCCAAGGAAAGTTTTAAGAGATTTATAGAGACACACAGGGAAGGGATGGCCCTTATTCACTGGGAACTGTATGTAGGATATTGGTGAATTCAAACAAGTGAGTTGGTATTTTTAGTACACACTGCATGTTTCACAGAAAACTTAGAGAGTTTAAAATTTTGTGCTGTATTTTCAGTTTATAGGATATTGACCAACAGACTTTTTTTCTGTAAGTTTGTTTATGCAAATGAATCCAACCTGCGTTTCATGGTAAGAACAGATTTTTAAGATTGTTGGTTGCTTTTGCTGCCTTGGCAGTACACACACTCCCAGGAAGCTGTTTTGGTTTTTTTGGTTTCTTTTTTTTCCCGTGAGGGACTTCCTACACCTTCCAAAGACATGGGAAAGTTGTGCACATGAGGGTAAGCGCAGTTTGAGTGATATGGAGTTTATCTACTTTCTGCTCTCCAGCCTGGAATACCAGGCTGACAAATTCAGCTACACTCTTCTTTACTGCAATGCCTTGAGGGCAAGGTGGCAAGACTCTCATGGGCCAAATAAGAATACTAACAGAGAAGATAAAAACACTGAGGTCTGGTGGGAATTTATTTAAATGAAAAGGTTTCTTATTTCAGTAAATCATCCACTTGTGTTCAATCCTTCCGCTCTTTAGGGAACTATTTCCCACAAGGCTCCCTGGACCTTTCCTCTGTGCAGACCTCTGCGCAGGACACAGATCTCGATTCCTGCCATGAAAGGGAATAACCCAGGCTGGTCCTTTAGGGATGAGGTCCTGCCGGTGAAGGTCTGCGAGTCTTCTCTCCCCTGCTGCTCTTCTGAGGAACTCTGTTGCAGTTGCTGTCCAAGAAAGAAAGGGGTGTTTTTCTTTCAGCCTTCGGTGACTGGGTGGATAGCCTGGGCTTGTTTTGGCACATGTGCTCCTTTACCTTCCACAGACTCTGCTGTAAGGTGACCCTCAACCACACCTGGATGCAGGCATAGGGCAGATCTTCCTCCTAGCACTGTGTACCAGCAAGTCTTCCTCCTGGCATCTTGCACCCATCTCTGTGTCTTCTCCTCTTCTCACACCCGCCGGTTCATCTCTTCATTCCACGTGGCACAATGTATTCCCAGATAGCTCCTGTACTGGTGCTTCTTCATGCTCCAGCCCCAAGCCAGCCTTGTTTCCCCCCTGTTATCTCTGTGAAGATCATATGAAGACATGTGTTCATCACCCATTAGAAATTCGATTTATAGTTTACCTAGATTTTTAAAACACTTCTTTCTGTTACTCAGTTCAGCTTAATAAGAATGATCTATGAATAATGAGGGACAACATGAGCCAGATATTAAAAGGAAAGGCATTTCTACTCTCTACATAACTGGTGCTGCAGTGCTGTATAGGATGTTGTCACCCTGTGACACATTTTATCCCTGTAATGCTATTAAGAACAGTTTCAAAATACCTTATTTGCTTTGCCAGTAGCAGTCACATAAATTAAAGATGCCCAGAAGCAGCTTACATTCATATCTAGCAGCTTTGAAAAATGATCTAATTTTGATTGCAAGTAGTGTAACAATCTCCTTTGTGATACAACTCTTTATTTGATTTTTTTTCTTCATTCTCCAGCCTCAACTTTTGCCAGCTGCAAACACAAACAACCAGTTTCTATTTGCCACCTAGATTCTCCCCAGAATATCAGAGCGTGGAACACTAATAGAACTTCTGCTTTGTTTTCCTTTCTTTTCAATGAAATTCTGGATCTGTTCACTTAAAGGGGGTATGGAATTGACTTCTCTTAATGTTAACACCTCTCTCAATCCAAGAGAACCTCTTTTTCTTTTCAATGACAAAACTCTCACTCCTTATTTGCAAACTGTGACTGGGTGTATTAGTTATGTGACGAGTCTGCTATGAGTTTTGAAGGGAGGTGACCATCTTTGCAAGTGAACTAAAAGAACGAACACTTTTTTTCCCTCGTGTCAGTTAGACTGTCTGGTCAAGTCTTTTTTTATTTATTTTTTTGCATGCTATTTTTACAAAAGTAGCAGGAAGAAACTTGCTTGTGTCTCCAAATCCCCTGGTTAAACAGGTTTAAATCTATGACATCTTACTGGTATGAAATCTGTATAAATCTATGAGGCATATCAAAATTCAAATAAACAAACCAGGAATCTACAGAGAGTAATATATTTTAGTCATCATTGAAATGTTGTATCAGAGGCTAGAATATATCTTCTTGGGAAGATACGGGTGATTTAGTGGTATGTTATCAGACTTCTTAAAATTCTGATTTATCTGCTACATAGAATAAGAATTTCCTACTTTAACCATGAAAATGCTTTTACTAGCTATTTTTTTCTGCAGTACACCACAAACTCTCAATGCAAATGATGTTTAGTCTTTCATCCAGGATATATCCAAGCAATTGTTCCTGCCTTCCCCTGCTCACAGAATGGATGGTACCTGGGATGACTCTTTTGTTTCATCAGATGGATTTAGTAGTAGACTGGGAGATGACTGTTCCATGTGATGGCAAATTCCAAAGGGTTGAAATTAGTCTGTATTTCATGTCAGTCATTAGAACTGGGTAGTGCTGTGGGTGACTTGAATACAAGGCTGCTATCAAAACACAAGCCTGTAGCCAGTCAATTAGTTCAACAGACAAAAGCTCTGTGCCAAATCTCCTTTCACTCCCCATCTTTTCACAACCTCACTCCTACCTTCTCTTCACAGGGGCAGCGTTGGGCCAGCGGCCATCGCCTTCCCACCACAGCTGCAGGCTGTCAGGACTAACACCTATCACCGGCAGAAATCTACTGTTCTCTTTCTCTTCAGCCCTTTTCTCTGGCACTGACAAACCTCGGGAGCAAGCACACATTGGTAGCTCCCAGATGTATCTTTAAAGCAGACAAACCAAAAGTCTCAGATACACTGCTCGGAGAACAACCGATGTAAATCGATATGACCTGATTTATAGCAGCTGGAGATTTGGCTCAGGAAGGCAAGCAGCCTGATGGCATTGTAGAGGTGAAACTGCAGACACAGTGAGGCCCACCACGTTTATTATGTACAATTCTGGGATATAAACACTGCTTTTGTAAGAGGGAAGCATCCTGGTCAGCCAGGTGCAAGTGCTGTCGAATTCATCAGCATCCGAGCGCTTACAGCCCCCTACTTTAGTGCTGTAAATCAAAGGGATGCACGCTAATGTTGAAGAACTTTGCGTGTGTCAATTCGTTAGTCAGTGGAGTGAGAAAGATCAGCGTATCAGTCATGAAGATATATGAAGTCTGCCTCTTAATGATGTTAGCTCGTAGGCAGATTGTGATGGAACCTTTTGTGGCCTGATGACTGTGTTTAATATGTGTAATCCATACCCCAATAAATCTGTGGCTGGCAAGAGAGCACAGCGGCTTTGTTCAGTTTATGGAAGGAAGCACACCAAGCATTGTGGGCAGTATTAACTTTTAACAATGTTAGGCCAGAATATAGAGAAGCTCTTTATTGGATCCAAATTAAAAAATAATAATTATCCAATCAAAACAGTCAGTGTGGGCTATGATGCTTTTCAGGGCAGGATAGACACCCATCGGATCCCGTTATTGTTGCAGTCACATCAGCGTCAGTAGGAATTGGATGTTCCACGGACTGTGTGCAGCATTAATCAGTCTAGAATTTGTTCCTGCTCAAGGTGCAGCAGCTCCAAGTGCACGCAGGAACTGACTTGCATGAAAAATATCATACTGACACACTGCTGAACAGAAGAATGAACCAACAAACAAACAAAGGAAAAATAATACGTAATAGGTATTTAAAATGCTGTTCATTCTTGAAATGTATACTAGAAAAAAAAAATCCTCATCAGAAGGAAAAAGCATGCATCAAATCTATTTATTTATAAATAACTCTTCTTCAAAATTTGAAATACCCTGACAAGGGCCAGATCCTCAACTGAAGCGAGTGGACTCTTCCACAGTAAATGAAGCAGCATAAATGTATACCAACCAAAGACCTGGCCCTGCTTAGCGCTCCAATTACCTTCTGCTATGGTTTGCCATTGCAATAATGTGGGAAGTTCTGATTTACCTCTGCTTTATTCTACTCCCACATAAAAAAGTGGGAAGCTCGTTCCAGTTTTCAGAAGGCATTAGTTTTCAGACTCAGCTCTATGATAAAGCAGCGGTCGCAGGTGGCAGCAGTGTTCCCACCCACGCAAGCTCTCTTCAGTGACTGGAGAGCCAAACTAATTATATCAGAGCTAGGAACACAGTAGCACATATAGGAGTAAGACTGGATACAGGAATGAATTGCAAGTGTTCTTTTAATCACTGTATCATAAACAGTGAACCCTGGTTCTGCTTTGCAAACAGCAGTGAGATAGCCAGAATAGCTGGACTTCAGAATGAATGGTCCATCAGTATCAATAGAGGAGACCATATGCTTTAAAGAAGACTTTGCAAATTGATTGTAGTCCTGGCATTTGGTTCATATTTATAAAAAAAAAATCACATCCTTATAGATGTGAGCTTTTTTTTTTTTTTTTTAACAGAGATTAAAGCAATCAGGCCACCAGAAAGACTAATTCGGTGCACTGCCGAGCACTGCCTTAATCCTGCCCCAGGACACACATTGATCCCGGAAGATTTTTTTGATTGAACTGCAGAAAATGTTGAAATATTTCTGTGAGTATGAGGTAAGCAGTCACTGAACTTTGTAGCATATGAAAACTCCAGATAAAGGTATAGGGACTTAGCTGACAGCACTGAAACAAGCTTATCAGCTTCTGAAGGTGTTAGCAGTGATTTTAAATACTGCCATTTGAGTGACACGGAGCATAGATCTGTACTTCAAAATTTGGATAAGAAATTCAGTAAGCAAACATACTTACAGAACAGGGCTTTTTAAATTCATCTTCTGTGTCCTGTATGACTTTCAAATACAGTAATTTTTCATACACATGTTTTTATATATCCATGACAAAGAAAAATCAAACCCCAAACTTCTCAAATGTTTAACAGTTTGTATAGAAACCTAAATCTCATCTGGAAAAAATACCTGCTATTTATTAATATTTTTGCCTGGTAGTTGCAGTTTATGATGCTTATCCTACATTTCCTGTTCTAAACTGCAGGACAGATAATGTACATTCAGCATTTGACACACTTTGCCTTACAAGTATCTACCTTTATCCAGGTGACATTATTCCTTTAAACCACATGTGTATCAGTGTAAGGAATTAAGCTTACAGCTAGTTTTATGTCTGCTTTATGCCAAAGAAGTTGTGTTGATCATCCATTCAGAGGGAAGCGCTGTCAGAGAAAAGGGTGGCCACCACTGATTTTATGCGCGTCCATCAGGGTGGGTTGGTTAGAAGACAACTGAGCAGTAGCTGGAGGACTTCATTCAGCTGACGTTTATTTGGAGCTGAAGAGGGAAGTTTCATCCTGGCAAAAGACTGAATTATATACAAAGGAGAGTCTTAGCTACCATTTTGAGAAGACAGAGAAAGGCAAAAAGCTTAGAAAAAATAAACCCACCTTCTTTCTCAGCAGCAGAGAAGACATTTGGTTGCTGTGAACAAATACTGTGAAGAAACAAAGACACTCATTTGCTTAGATGTATTTTTCATTTTCTAGATCTCTATGTTACCAGTATTGTTTGAGGCAGAAAGCGTTTTAGATACTTCTCTGCAAAATCCCTGCAGTTTTATATAAGTACGCAGCTTTTTTGACTCAGAATGAAAGATGATCTAGCCCAGCATCCTGCTTTGACAGAGGACAATATTGGATACTCAGGAAAAAGTTTTAGAGCATACAGTGATGTTTATTATGCCAGTCTCCAGCGATCTGCAACTCAGAGAATTCATCATTCGCTGTTTTCTGCTTGTTTTTAACATGCGTTGGGGGACTGTTTTTTGCCTCCTGACTTTATCTAGCGGTAGGCATGGCAGTGCTGTGTCTGCCATCCAGACCACGCCAAGGCAGTGAGTTCCAGAGTTTGGCTCAAGCTGCTTCTTCTGAACCTAACACGGGGTTATATCACACTCACCTTTTCCTGGGTACCCCACAGAGCCATATTTTTGGCAGAGGTGCTGAATGAACTCACAGAAAGTCAGAGGTGCAGAAGGTTTGAGCACAGGGAAGCTGAATCAAGGGGTCTCACAGGGTAGGATATTCCCATAAAATAAGACTTGAGGTTGGGCTTGAGGTTGAAGACCATTGAGCCTGCACAGAATAAAGGAGAGCCAAAACCACACGAATTCAGTGTCTGCACCAAACATTCAAGTGTAGTGAATGCTGGGGAGGGAGGAGCTTGACCAGGGCTGTGACAAACGGTGACAGCACTTTGGAAGCCTTCCAAAGGAAATGCAAGTACAGGATTAATATATACTTATTTAAGATGTACTCCCAGTTCAGGTTTTGGGCAAACCTCTTTTTGCTGCAGGTGCACGGCTAGTGATCAGAAAGTTAATGCAGCAAAGCACCTCTTATTATCTTTGGCTCTCTTATTCTAACTGGCTGTCATTCAGAGAATAGGAAGCTCAACACTGCGTGGAGAATTGTCCTCTCCACCTGTCAGTGATTAATTTCACACATTCAGCCATCAGGGACTCTGTAGGAGATTCTGGTTATTTTTCTTTCCTGTTTCAAAGCAGAATTTACAGTCTGTACTTTGTATTCAGTTCTAAATGAATTTTCATAGTTTGGGGGAAAAAGCCTCATTATTTTTCAACTACTTTGGAATTAAAAATATTTGCATTTGTTGCATTTGAACCAAACAATTTATGGACTTCATTTTTTAAATGTATCATTAATCATATTAACACAAATAATCCTCAAGCAATGTATGGAGTCTTTTTTTTTTTTTTTAATTGAAAAATAATTAATAGATTTCTTCTCTTGTCAGTGCTCCAAATGTGGATTCCTTGTTATTTTGACTGGTCAAACAAAGCCAGGTCTAAGGCTCAAATTGATGATGTTCCTCCTTTTGCTCACAGTACAAGTTCCTCTGACAAATCTCAGATGTCCCAGCCACTAAGGGGAACAACTGTTGAACTTGGTACAACTCCAGTCCTCGGGAAACCCCAGTTCTGAGAAACCACAAGGGCTCCAAACTACTCTGTGCTGCCGGTAAACAAACCTTTCTGCTACTGCCAGCCCCTTCTGAAGTTGCCTTTGTTGAGCAGAGGCTTTAGCTTAATTTGTTTTCTGAGAGATTGTGTCTCTAACATGATTTGTAAAAGCAAGGTAACAGGAAATAAGGGAACACGGTAATGGGACAAAGGTGGCTGAGATCCACATGAAAAGGACAATATTACTGGTGACAAAGTAGCTGAAGAGGCAGAGCAAGAGGTATCTCATTTGCTAATTGAAAGCTGAGCAGGAGGAAGGGTGAATAGGAATCCAGATGGTGAAATTGGTGCGAAAACTAGCATCTAAACAGTGTTTGAAGAAGAAGAAATGGAGGTGATAAGGCATGAGGGACCCAGTATATTGGAAGTGGATTTATTGGTAGAGTAGCAGGGACTTGAATGAACAAGGGTGGGGGGGACAACAGGGGGGGAAAAGGGCAGAAGGGGCAGAGAAGGGTGCGAGAAGGAGGGAAAGTCTGTCTTTGAAGGAATAAGGAAGAGAAGCAAAGAAACATAAACATCCAGGAACAGGTGGTAGAAGATGTGGAAATTCGGAGATGTTGGCAGATGCAGAGCCTGTGTTTGATCGAAAGGGGGATGAAGCTCAAAGTTTTGGCAACATAAAAGCCAAATGCCCATGAACATTTAAGGATCACTGCCCTAACAGAAAAAGCTCGAGACAATGTCTGCCACAGATATTGCTCTAGAGATCAGGGTAATTGATATCTTAAACATCTATTTATAATGTGTGGAAAAAGCAGCGTGTTATCATGGAGGACTGCCATTTGAGTTTCTTGTTCTCCTAGTCTCACGCTGCCATAATAAAATGTCCTTGGAATTTTTAAATGTTATAGATGACAGTTTCTTAAATCAAAAAGTACTGTGTCCAGCTCAGGCGACTTCTGTATTACCCTTCATCTTGAAATATAAAAAGGAATTGATTGGTAGACCAAGTTTGGTGGTAGCTTCAGAGCAAAGTGATCTCTAACTTGTTAACGCTTGTTACAGGCAAACAGAATAAAGCTCATGCTGGTAATAAACAAACTTTAACTTTCAGCTTTAAAAAAAGATGAACGCTGAATCAAACCTCACAAATTTTCAGAAAAAAACATGATCCTTTACTGGGAATATTCACATCCATTCTACCACTTATATAAAAAACCACACTCCTATAAATAAGGAAGGAGAGTGTGCCACTTAAAAGGAATAAAATAAAATAAATCCAACACTGTCCAATTTCTCGGACAGCAGAATTTGGGTAATATAGAAAATTGGTAAGGAAAGTCAAATGACAGAATTGTAGCAACAGAATGAAGAAGAAATTAATGTACACAGTTCTTCATGATCTTTGTGACAATGGCATGATCTCATTACTAGAAGAATTTTGTAAAATCTGAACAGTGCAAAAAAGACTATAAATAATTACATTTGTCTGCATT
>NW_009648712.1:4032529-4063055 GCF_000708025.1 Charadrius vociferus | reverse complement strand
ATTCTAACAGTAACTAAGGTTCAACAGCACATAGAAATAACGAATTGGCAAGACCAAGTATCTTGTTTCCAAGAGTGTAAAAAGAGATGGCCAAGAAATTCTCTGAGCTTCTAGAGTTGAATTGTCAATGTTTTTCCATGTGGAAGGCTCTGGAAATTTTGGTGTAAGTTTTAGGAAATACTATATAAAACAATTATCTGTTTAATTTTGTACTTTGCAACTTCTCTTCAAACAGTTAACTGTATGACACAGTATTGTTCAGGTTTTCATCTGTTTCCTACTTCCAGTAAGAATCTCTGAAAAGAAACCAAGAGAAAACTATCAGGAACCAACTGAAGATATCTGTGAATGTGATAGGAGTGTCTATGGCAATTAAATGCCTCAGCAAGAAACTTGATTTTGTCCGTGAGATTGGTAAATAAATAATTGTCTGGCTGGAGAGCAATTTTGATGACCTGATTGTTTGTCAGGGCCACCCAGGAAAGCCAACCTCCTAAATGGAGTTTTTCATTTGTTGCAGTGGCCATTTCCATTGACCACAGAGTTCGGAAATTCTGTATGAGCCAGAAAACAAATCACACACAGGTCAAGGGAGAGCCTAGACTTGTGAAAATACATTCACAAATGCTTTCATAAGTATTCAAGTGAAAAGGAAATCAAGTGAGGGAATGATTGCAAGGTCATTGTAGATTTCTGCAATCCAAAGGAAAAATTATTTGTATAAGTATTAGAAACCCCAGTCAGAAACATAAGTTTCTTTGCTTCTGTCCACAGGAACGGAGCTCTCAGCATGTTTATCTTTCTAATACTGGAAAGTCTGGGGATCCCAGTACTTAAATTGCAGTACGTGACATGGATAAAGTAAGAGGGGAAAGTTTAGTTATTTGGCACTACGGAACCCATGCTAGAAAACTGTGTCTGTGTCCAGTCAGTTGTGGTTTCCACAAGAAGGATTTTGAAAAAAAGGGGAGAAGGTTCTGAGTATTATTAAAGCCCTGGAAAGCATGACTCAGAGTTCAGGGTTCTCAGCTGATTTATTTTAAAGGAAAGACCAATGAAGGAATGGTTCTACCTGGAGGACAGAAGGCTCTTTCCTCTCCAGCAAAAAGCATAGCAAGGTCCAGTGGATGATAGATGGAAGTAAAAACACTCTTTAAGTTACAGTGAATTAATTTACCAATGTTTACTTGTGGATTCTATATCAATAAAAAGATTAAAAACTAAACCTGGATCTTCTTCTAAAGGATCTGCTTTGAAATACAAGCACGTTTCATGGTCCTTTGATGTACCAGAGGTCACATTACGTGCACATGGTGGTCCCTTTTGTCTTGCAATTGATGCAAAGCAGATTCTTAGAAATGGGAGCGCTGTAACTGAAGAAGCAGCAGAGGAAGACAACACACCTCCTTTCCAGAGAATGGATTTTATTTAGCTAAAGATGTTGGTCGGAAGAATGGAAAAGGATGGAGTTTGCAGGTTAAGGAAGAAGAAACATAGAATCATAATGCTTGGAAGAGACCTTTAAGATCATGAAGTCCAACAGTTAACCTAACACTAGAAGCCAGAAAATGGAAGGAGGTAAGCATAAAGAGAAGTAATGCTAACTTTTTGGGCTCATATGGTTGATAGAAGTATGAATTACTTGACTGGATCTAGAAAGGAAATCTTGATGAATCCAATGTTTGTTATTGAACCCTAAAAAGCAAATAGGAGAGGTGACATTCTGACAGCTCTGGACAGGACACCAAGCAGAGGGCTGCAGGCTGAAAGCTAAGAGAAAGAGGTTTGACAGTTTCCACATTAGCATACCAGGGGTGGTATTTAAAAAGGTGCAAATAGAGCGGACTGACCACCTGAAAGTAACAGGAGGAGTCAGTGTCCTGCAAGTTCAAGCAAAGCCAGCAGAGCTGAACACTTGTGTGGAGCACTGGAAACAAGACTAGAGTGGGTCCCCAGAGAAGAGGGACTTTGGACACGAAGGTGACGTGACGCTCTCTTCACCAGATTAGAGGTTCTAAGAAAGATGTCGGAGATAATGGCAAGAAGAAAGATGGATATACAGTTTGAAAAGGTTGCTATTTTTAGGGCAAGTAATGCAAAACCTTGTCTGAGGCTGATGGGAGCCTGCTAGATTGCAGAGAGGAGTCGAGAACAAATGAAAGTGAGGAAATATGACAAGGAGCAGGGGAAATCAGCTCTCTGAGGGGAAGAGGGTTGTGGGTGTATTTCTCCTAGTTGGAGATTAATGAGGACTTTGGGTTAGAGTTTGAACCCATTACAACAAGTGACTAAGAAACAGCAGAGGTAAGAGTTTGAGAGGGAGGGAGGAAGATTTGTGTCTCAGGCAGGCAAGCTGATAGCACATTTTTACAAATGACACCTGCTCTGACCAAGAATGTTACAGGGGGTTACATTTCAGTTCAGTACATATTTTTTTTTTAATACATAATTTATTCCTATAAAAAAGACCACTGATCTGATTTAATTAGGCTAATTAGAGGTCTATGTCAAATACAGGAGTGAAGCATGTGGAGGTGGGTAGAAGGCGTAGGTGTGGAAAGATAGAGGAAAAAGACCTTGTAGGGAGCATCAGTTCTCACTCAGAATAAAGTGACAGGAATCTGGCCAGTACAAAATCTGAAAATTTGGATGCTACAGAAATCTTGCATGACTGGGTGCTAAGATGCTCGGTATTGAAGCCTGAGGTAGACTGAACCATGGAAAAATAATGTTTTTGTTTGAATATAAGACTGCAGATGTACATAGGAGAGGATGGATTTTCACACAGGTGCATTTCTTTGTATTATCCCAGTCTTTGGAATATTTTTTTCCAATGTCTTCTGGAGCTGAGGACAGAGGTGTAAGGAAAGAGGAAGGATGATGTTACAGAATCAGGAAGGGGGACCCAAAAAGAAAGGGGATTCAGGGGCACTGGCCATGTGAGAGAGAGGATGGAGCTGCAGAACAAGGTGAAATTAAATGAAGTGTAAGAATGCAGACAGAGAGACTGAAAGCTGTGAGGAGATGATAAAGCAGAAATTACTGGGTTATCAATGGAGTCTGAAGGATCAGCCCAGTGCTAGGGGAACAAGAAAACCAAAGGAGAGCTGTCAGGAAGGCAGCAAAGCAGAGTTCCTTATTCTCAGCAACTCCAAGCAGGGGATCTGTCCTTCGTTTCAGAGGGAAGAGGGAGACAGTGGAACAAGCTGAGTGTCTCAAGTACATGACAGGAGTGATTTAAGTCTCTAAGTTTCCATCACCACTGAAAATAACAATTGAACTAAATCCAAGATACTGACCTCTGCAAAGGTATTTACTGCATCCTGATGAAGACTGATAATGCAGCCATAAATATAGCAAGTAGCTGGAAATTCACAGTTGAGAAATACCAAAAGCCCTTGAGGCTTTTCCTCCCCTCACAGCGGGTAACGTATTTCAGTGAAATGTGAGAACAAAAAGATGATAGCCCAGAAAGATTTATCTTCTTACTAGGGCTCTGTGTTGCATATTGAGCTTGGATTCACTTCAGCCAATGGTTTTGTGATCTAGTGTTGCTTTACCAGGGAGCTTCAAATAGAAAGGAGCTTTACCAAGGAGATTCAAATAGAAAATTATGCAGCTGATACATCTGACTTGAAAAGGCAATGAAATAGTTAACTTGCTTATAGCAAATGTTAATTTGTGGCTGTCCTGGAGAATGAAGGGACAGGAAAATCTTTATCAATTGCATTACATAATTTCCGAACTAAAACAGTGGAGGCTGACAGCCAATGTGAACACATTACTGTTTTGAGAAAAGCAACATTTTGTCACATTCAGTAAAAAGGGAAGCTCAGTTACCATGAAGTCCTGAGAGGGACTGAAAAGTGAAAGTGGGTTTGGAGCACAAGACATTTCATGCAAGGAAAATACTGTTTGTGCCCAAGACATTGGAGCTGGAATACAAGATGACTGTGAAATGCTGCCAATCTCTCCCTTTTGTTTCTCAGAAGACTTGAATAAATAGCCACAGAAATGTGCCCCAGATCCTATAGCACGTCAACCCTTTTTTTAACTCGCTCCCCAAAAGCATTTAAGCACTTGGACTTTCCTCAAGAAAATGGTCATCTGAAACAGATTCTTAGCATTACAAAAAAAACCAAACAACAACTTAGCAAAAGTATATTTTGAATTATATTCTTGTGCTGAGAGGTGTTAATGGCCATAGTCAAGTGGGACTTTGATCTGCAGATAAACAACAGATTTGAAGGAGACAGGGGTGCTAATCACACAGGCTGGCACACCACACAGAGGGTCTGCTAATAACCCGAGCTGTAAGGAACACAAAATAAGTTTTGTAGTTTGATAACTGGAAGTAATAGAAGGCTGTGTCTAATAGTTTGCATGGCAAAGAAGCTAAATCATGTAAGCTGTTTATAAACCTGAAGGCTAAAAGAAGAAGGCTGTGCAGAAGGTAACGGGAAGGACAAAAGAAGCTGCAACACCTTCCAAAGAACCAACATAGCCCTAAAGTGTGCAGAGAAATATGGAATAGAAGAATGACTGGACATGCTCGGAAGTTAAACTCCCACCCCTTTTTCCTCTGAACAACAGAGCTTGGACTGAGGAGGAGCAGAAGGCACTGCAGGAGTGGGGGCACACAGGGCCTGGAGGGTGGGAGCATAGCGGGGAGGAGAAGGTGGTACCCCCTCCTTTTGCATCCCTAGCAGTGCTGCAGCACTCTGGAGGTGACACCGAGTGATTGTCACAAACACATTACTGACTGCTCTGTGGATTTCTCAGCCCACCCTGAGTTGCTAGTATTGCTATCGAATGCAGAGTTGAAGCTGTCCTATGCCAGAATAGCAAGTGTCTATTTACCTATTAGGTATGTAGATTACTTACTTCATGAATCACACATTTTGAGTAGGTTTTTCTCCTGAAGAAATCGATGAAAAAATCTGATTAAGGAATTTTATTAAAAGAGTAACATCATCCTTGGCCTGCAGAGAGACAGGGAGAGAGAGAGGTAAAATGCTGGTTTTGTTAAAATTAACTGTAGATTTCCTAGTGATATCAGTGGAATCAGGATTTTTTGGATAATGTTGAAGTGCATCAAACAAAATAATGGCTAATTGCTTTTTGGAATTTGTCTTGTTAATCTTCTGAGGAAGTAGTTAAAGTTTACATGCAACATAAACTTTGTGCAATAAGCACCACTGGTAAATCAGCACTTCAGTTGAGATTTAAAAGTTGAAATATTTGGGACAAAAATAAATATGTCCTTACTGGAATTAATATAAATACACTGCTAATAATACTCTTCTGAATTTGCTACTACTGAAACTGAACATTTGAAAGTTATTGAAACAAACTTAAGGCAATGTGGGGAGGTGGAATTAGGAAAGATATTCACACTTTGAAACTTCTTTGCCATTGGGGTTTTAATGGAAATTTTCTCTCCGTCAATTTAGGCTAATATCTCTTCCTTGCGTTAGACAGAAGGACATCAATGTTGCTGAGTGTGTGTGGCACAGTGCCGTGAGGACCAGATAAGCTCTTCAAGACAAGTAAACAAATGGTTTTCTGAAGTAGGCACACATGAGTATTATCATCCTTGGAAGTTGCATTAGATTTTCAAATGTATGACTTTGTTAGCTATATCAGCACTTGGCAGTCTGAAAAAGTTGTTAGTGAGAACTTCCACATTAGGAAGGGGGAACAAAGAGATTGGCAAAATTTTGAATATCATTGTATTCCCTTTGATCAGAAAGACAAGTTAATTCTGGGGAAAAAAACAAAGCTTAGTTTTCTTTCTATATGGAACACATTTAAATATATAAAATCAATTGAATTTGTTGAAAAAAATCTATATTAATCCACTATATAAATTTGAAACGTGTTTTAAATATGCAATTTTACTTGGTTAATTTCTGCATAAATCAGCTCTGCTTTTTATATGGAATCTTTATTCACAATGAAAGGAAGAGTGAACAATTCAGAAATAAAGGCTTTATTACAGATTTCATCCTTCAATGGCTTTATCTTGAATGGCATCATTTGTTTTCTACTCATTTTCATTTCATGCCTAGCCAGAATAAGACAGTTTGGGCTCTGCCTTTATGCTTTTATTGACAGCCCCAAGCCTGCAACATAGAGAGACTGCTGGTACCTGGGTAACAAGTGCTTAGGTTGGGGCTGTGGGTCTTTAGAGCACAGTATGAACCCAATTCCTTAACCATTTTGAAATGTGGGGAAGGAGGTGGAGATGGAGGAAACAGGGGGTTTGGGTGTATTTTTATTTTTGGAAGGAAGCAATTCCTCGGTTTTTAATAGTTTCCATTCAGCTCAATGTAGCTAATAAGATTCTTCTGTATGTGCCCCTCAGATAAGTGTGTGGATGATGTTTTAAAAGATGAGATATAAAATTATTTCTTTCCTGTCCTGGATCAGATGCACAAAATTATCTTGAATGATCAGGAAACCCCCACTGGATCACTTGTGTGAGGATGGAGAGGGGCCTCGGGACTTCCTGTCTGAGTAGATGTAACATGCAGAGATGGACACGAGACATATCTTGAATCTAAGCCAGGTGTGATCAGCTCTATATAGGCATAAAGAGCACCTTAGTGCTAACCTTAGCTTTTATAATTGCTTTTCAGCCTTTCTGAGGCCATTAAAGGAGTTCATCCTTAGCACAGTGGATGATACCTAACTCACATACGGTCGGTCAGACCTCTGAGCTCAGACGTTTGCATACCCTTTTGTATACTTTGAAAAACTGGGGGCAACTCTCCGTCTGCCCACTCACAAAAAAAAAAAAAAAACAGGTGGGGAAAGTCTTTTGCCAGTTCTTAGATAGATTGTCATCCAGGCCAGGCCACTTTCAGCTCTCCTTGACTTTTGGACCAAGGGACAGCCACTGTGCTCCCCATTGCCAGTCTGCACTTCATTCTGCACATTTTCCAGTGTCTGGCAGCAGGTCCTGAGATGAGGATGCCTCAGTTTTTTCCAAAGGCTATCATAAAAGCTGAAAGGTACCTTCTAGCATGCCATCAGGCACTGTTTGTGTTTACCTCGACCTTGCCAGGACTTCTCACTGCTATTACCAGCCACAGACTTGCTGAAGAGATGGAAAAAGCCGCCGCAGAAGTTGAACTTGCATCATGACACAGGAGCGTGTTGTATAAACCTTGCTACAAAGAACTTGTTAAAGTATACCCAAAGGATAGAAAAATAACCAAGATCATTTATTCAGACCTTATTCCACGATCAAGGTCATTTATTTTGTAAATCTCTGGCAATATTTGAATTAGATTACACTAGAGCTAAAAATGTCATGCTTGTGCACGGCTCTTCGAAAGCAAAACTCTGCTTTGTGCTCTCCCTGGCATGGATAAGCTGGTATGACCTCATCACTGTACTGGACAGCCATTCACCTTCAGAGAAGGGACAGGACCACGTGGATTAGTCTTTCCCCTAATGGTGTGATAACAGGGTAATTAATTATTTTTCCCTGGATAAGTAATACTTTTTTTTTTTTCTCTGTAATCATGGGGTTAGTTCAGACCAATGAGAATAGATAGAAGCAGCAAAAATTGTGTTTGCGAAAATACTTGCTCTTGCTGCTTCCCATGCAAATACTGATTTCGGGCAGCCACCCTGGGCTGTGGGTGCTTTGCAAACACCTTCATACCTGAACCGAGTAGGATTTGTGGGGCCTTTGCCAGCGAGGTGCAGGCACTGAAGAAAACCTTCTGCATTTGGGTAGCGGGCTAAACAATCACCGTGCAGCAAATTTCACCAGACTGCGTTAAGAGTATGCTAGTGACACCTAGTGTTTAATATAAAAATGCTATAAAACTCGGCGGATTTGCTTTGTAAAGTCGTTTGCAGCAGCTAGCGAGGCAGGTGCTGCTGGGGTGCCCGCTGCAAGGCAGCAAGGCCATGGCACCCTTGGCAGGGCACAAGGGGACCCAGAGCTGTGGTCCCGTGGCCAAGTGGTCTCCCAGCCATCTTCTCAAATAGTGTCTCTGAGAGTTAATCACCCTGGATAGCGAGCAAGCAATGTCGCAGGGGTGATCGCAAGATCATGGTAACGGCATGGTCTGCCCTTTACATCCTCCGCATCTTTCTATGCAACATACACCTTTCTATCCAATAAACTGGCAGAATACTTTGAATTTGTACTGTTTCACATACGCTGGAATGCGGTCTGGTCACCGATATGCTTTTCATGTACGTATACCGTCAAAACTTGCAGTGGGAGCAATATGGGAGGTAGGGTACAATAGTCTGATGTTAAGAAGGAAGAAAAGACAGTATCTCAAAGCAGGATTGCAACAAAATCTGAAATAAAATTCCAGCACAGTAGGGAGCTCAGGACTGGTGATTCAAGGCAAAGGAGAAGAATATTCCAAGGACATTTGATTCCACATAGCAACAATGGTTATAAGCTGATGAATTCAATGTCCCTACAAGTAACACTGACAGTCAAGCAGCTCTAGTAGCTTTTTTTAATGTTTGGTTTGTTAAAAATCTTGTTTCTAAAAATAAGGATAAAATGGGTTGTGAGATCATAAACCGTATAAAAACAGATGTATGCTTAACATTGTAAAACACGGTTAAATAAGTTAGCATATGAATAACTAATCATCATTGCAAGTATCTCATGGTGTGATTAATACAAAAATACTATGATGTTGCTAGTAGAAATAAAATATCAGCTTGAACTATATACAGATGTATGGCATTTTTATCCGTCTTGATATTTACCATGTCCAAGAAAAAAAAAAAGTAATAAAATTAGATCAAGTGAAAAAGTTACTGTAAAAGTTAAGAAATGGACAAGCTCACAGGCTGATTCATTAGGAAGAATCCAGACCAAAGTTTAAGATCACTGTGACTCCTGCGGACTTGCACACATCCATACATGATTAGATTACTTCAAGGCTTCAAAGATGCAAAGCATTTCTGAATCAGAGGCAAACTGTAGGTGTCTGGTGTCTTACATCAGATGAGCCTAATATGTTTAGTGCCTCAAAAGTCATATAAAGTCACTAGAGACTTCTTGAATTACTTTTTGGAATAAATTCAGCATCTGTGTTGCTTGATAAAAGTGACACAGATGTGTGAAGTTTCTGAAGGCGGGAAGCATCGGTGGAGGTCATTTGAAGAACATGGGACAAAACAGGGAAGGACTCAAGTGATCCTAAGATGTATGCTGGGACTGGAGGAGAACTTTGTTGCAGGGGCATAATTTGCACTATTCTATTCCTGAAATAAAGTGATGCTGCTGTATCAGTGTCATATTTCAGTTTAGACTGCTGCTGAAAAAACATTCATCATGAGTTAAGGCAGGTTTAATGTAAGAGGGTACATGAAATTGGAAGAGGGTATAAGTAAAACATATTCCAGCAAGACTATTCAGTCTGACAGAGAGGAAAACATCCACTGCAGGAATTCACGTATAGTATGGAGACACAATTAAGCCAACGTTATCTGTTCTGAATGGGTGAGGGCACTTGGTGTGGCCGTTAGGCATTGAACTTTGGCAGTGGCATAAGCAAACCCAAAAAATACATAAATTAAAAAATACAAAAATCCATAAATACAGGCCATAAAACCAAGTGATAATTTAAAAAAATCCTAATTTTTAATGCCTCTGTATTCCATGGATAAGGATAGATACTCCCGAGTGAAGGAATCAGAATAAGTAGAAAGTCTCATGCAGACTGTACCGTGCTTGAGAGTTGTAGTGGGTTCTTATTCAGTAGTGTCTTCTTTGGGCTCAACCAGAGCAGGAGAAAAAAACATGCTGACAGCTCTATAGTCACTGTCTGTGACACTGTCACAGCTCTATATTTCTGTAAGGTTCATTCATTTTGGTTACTGCTGTTACTCTGATGATTTTCTTGATATCTGAAACAAAACTGCAGTTCTCTACAGTTCAGCTCACTTTGAGACACCATCAAATTGGTATAACTCTCACAAGCTTTTGTTAAAGTGATGGTGACAGCTATTGAGTTCTAACTAGCTCTGGTTTTATGCTTGCTATAAATAATTACTTTCATCAGCCGTTTTCTCGACCATATATCACTGGAGAAAGATGCAGCACATTCCAGGTCTCCACAGGTATTAGCACTGATTTATTGTTTCCCCTTCTTCATCTGAATATAAGAACAGTACAGGAAGATTTATCCATCCAGGCTTTGATTTCCTCTTATTTTCTGTGTTGTTTTAGAGTTTGACTCTAGTGACTTTGGGGATGGCTTTTGCGTTGTCTTCATGAGAATGACATTTTAGTAAGGGTCTGTTGGGTAGATTCCCTTGTGCAGCATAGCTTTTTGCACTGCTAAGGCAGCAACAAGAAGCTCTAATAGGGCCACAAAGTGCTAGCAGACAATCCCCTAGGACGGGAAACTGCACAGCTTGACTCTACCACCGCATAACTGCCTACCTCCATGTGAACAGGGGAGAGAATATACTTCAGTGGCAAGAGAGGACACACTGGAGATGTGGCAGAGAAGTCTGCTTCTCTGAAGGAACTCTGCTGAGGGTGATGGAATAGAACAATTTTCCAGTAAAGGGAATAATATAATTTTTAACAGTTAGATAGCTGAGAGAGCTTAAACTGCAACACATTTCATCTTGGAGGCCTTCTTGTCCTTGCACTCACGTTATAGAGCCACATCCTAAATTGAGGATGCTGTTCCAGGTAACGTATTCTCCTCGTTTGCTATGCAGTGGGACTGGTGTTCATCTGAGCAGGTTCAGGAAGAAAATGAACCCAGCTGGTGTTGCTCCTTTACATCACAGGGAGATCAAATGCATACCTATGCCAGTGCAAGGGAGTAAGCAGGGATGCAGCTGGAGAGGGGATGGGAAGAGAGAGAAAGGCAGGGCTGTAGCACTTCCAATGCTGCTATGAAACAACACCCTTGGAGAAGCTACTGACAAGTCTCATGACTATTTGTGGCATACTGTAGAGCCAGTAGGGCATAATGGCACTATTGTGCTTTTTTGCCATATAAAAAAAGTTGACGTCCAGGCCTAGGTGGAGTCTACTGCTCCTATGTGAGGGCTGGAAGACAATCAAAGGAAAGTGTAATGAAGAAATTCTATTAAATGCACTCATAAAGTCACTCATGATCCCTTGTATACAGGTTGTATGAAGGCGCAGACTCCACAGTTCTTGGATTTACTGAATAGCTTCTGTCTTTATTTTTTCCAAAAAGACAAATGCAAATAGGATTCTTAAGAATTAAAAATATTTGGAGGACTATTATTTTCTTTTTTTTGGTGAAACAGGTAAGAAATTGATTTCTAACATATGCTCATCTTGACAACATCATTTTAATTTGCTCTTAATTGGTTGGCTGAATGTCTGTTTCCATGACAGCACAGCAAATATACAGTAGGGGCACTCATAAACAGTGATGAATAACAGATCATTAGACTTGAGGGAGAATTCTTCACGAGTCTGTTGCTGCTTTTTACATTTGTCAGGTGGCAACAACACTTTTCACCGCCATCCATGACACCAAGATAAAAACCGTCTGACTTCCAAAGGCCCTGTGCGCTAAAAGGCAACAGTTACTACCTTTGAAGGCAGTCAAATACTGGCTTAAAACTATGTTAAAGTACCTCTTCTAACAGTATACTCACTAACTGCAACGGTGTACAATACTGAATGTCTTATGTCTCCTTGTCAGACTAGTCGTAAGTCCCCACCAAGCAACAGTGCTTTCAGGATGGAAGTGGCTTCTCCTGACCTACCATCTCAGATTTTTCCAGCCATGCTTTCTGACAGAAGGAAACTCTTACAGAAGGTGAATTTTCCCTCTGGGTCCCTGCTCTGGGGTTCACTGTGCAACCTGTGAGGAAAGGTGTTGGGATAACTCATTCTACTGAAAGCCATCAGAGGACACTCTCAGGGGGAGATGAAAGTGGAGGTGATGGCTGTCGCGTGTGAGGTCACGCTATTGCCACAAAGGGTGTTTAACCAAGATCCACTTTAGCTGAGCCTTAAAACATATACAGATGTCAGAAGCAAACCTGTAATTGCCTTTGCTCAGAGTAATAGCAGCTGAAACATTGCTATTTCGAAGGAGGCTTGATAGTCGTGGATATGTCCTAGGGCAAAATTTAAAAACTTCTGTTTTGCAAGGATTTAGATAAGCACTGCAGAAAAAGATCAAATCTCTTTCCTCTTGAAATCAATGACAGTTTTGTCAAGAACTTAAGGGGAATCAGAGTCTTTTCCTTGTTCTCTTGCTTTTTATGATAATTCCCTGTTTTAATGAAACCAGAAGAGGCAGTATTGAATAAAATATTAAAATAAGAATAATTATCTGCTTGTTTAGACAATCTGCAATGCAGGTTGAAATAGGAAGGTCATCTGCATGCTCCCAAGTTTTGTGGAAAGTTTTTCTGAACTTCCCCATATTCTAACCATAAATGATACATTTTAATCTGCTAAAAAACAAGTTTTCACTGCCAAGACAAATTAACACCCAATCTGAGGCAGTTGAAGATTTGCTACCACTCTTCTTATAACAAAACAATTGATCTTAAATGAGTCCTATGGTTTACCTAGGTTGTTATCCATCAGATTTTAAGGGTATAATTTAACAAACTTTTATTTTGGTGACAGTCCTGGCTCAAGCAACCTTCACAGCTTTGCATATGTGATCAATCCTCATTACTCTTTCTCCTAACTATTCCCCAAAGCACAAGTTCTGCTGGTTTGCAAGACTGCATGGTTAACCAAATCCGAGATTTAAACACAGCATTTTTGGGGGCTTTTTTTCTTTCTAAGTACACATCAGTTCTCACCTCATCAATTGCTAGCAACTGCAAATCTCAGAAATTTCAGAAAAAGTCTAGTCATCATTTGACAAACCTGTTTCCTTCAAATATACCCTAAGCCACACTAAAGGTAGCAGTGCACCCAAACACTATTCACTTTTTAGGGTTAGACTGCTGTCCAACCCAGTAGCTTCAGAGTTCATTGTTAATTTTTCCCCCTTAGAAAGAAAATTTTTTTTAGCAGTAATGTGCAATAGGAACCTCTGCTTTGCTTCATATGGTTTTAGGGCAACGTATGACTCCCAGAGAAGATCAAAGATCGCTTCTGTCCTGTTCTAAACCACTCGGTGGTGGTTACAAATCAACAAGGCTTTTCCTCTGCAGTTGAAATGTGAGTGATAACTTTCATGCTCTGGCACTAGAACTTCTTTAGTGGTACACTGTGCTGGCACCCAGGATAATACTGTGTAATAGAGACGTGTGGCATTTCTCAACCATTCCCATTATACAAGGCAGAGTGAAGCACCAACGTGGTGAGCCATCTGTGCTAATGCCGATGATGTTATTAAATCATTCATTACATTTCCCAATTTCATATTAGAACATTTAAATTCTTATTTTGGCATAGTGCATAGATTTCTTCTTCTAGAAATATGAACTCAGTATGCAAATGCATTTGCCCTGTTTTCTAATAAATTCATGTCTGGGTTGAACATCCTTACAAAAGCTGTGGCTCATGTAATTATGCCCTCAGATCTTGATAGTAGAAATAGAGCCTTAGTTCATGCCAGATTAATTGATCAGGTTTTAGCACAAGTAAATTTGATGCATCCATTTCTGCCAACTGGTTCTGTCTACAAAAAAAAGTGCCACCCAGATGTCTCTCCTGCCCCCTTGCTGCCTTTCTTTCCCAGCAAGGAAAAGTATGTTTCTCTCCCATTTGATATCACTTAATAGGAGGAATATTGCCTTAAAATCATATTATAGCAGTAAACTAACACTGCATGTTCACTGGTCACCATCCTGGTATGTATGTAACGTGCTAGCTGACCTATTTATTCTAAGTGAAAGCTACGGATATTGATAAGCGGCCATCACACTAGGCGCTGTGCGCACACACAATCTGCCCTGGAGACCTAACAGCTCGGGTGAGAGTGCAGCCCGACAGAGTAGGCTTGACAAAGGAAAGGATAAATACGGAAAGAAGACTATAAACTCACAGCAAAATTATTTCACCGGAAATTTTCATTGGCCACCTGCTTACACATCTGAGAATTGCCATGGAGACACTGGTAACCTCTATGGAGCTAAGACCATGTTACGATTTTCGTTTAAAACAGAGCAAAAACTCCTTTTCCATGCAATTTAGTGATGATGTCCCAACATAGTACAGTAAATCACCACAAGATAATTAGAATTTTCTTTTTTATTTTTAAAGATTGAATAACCTTGCAGACAAGACAGAAAAGCATATATGTGTCTGTAACTCCCTTATGGAAGTATAAAATATTCAACATGAGGTCATGATGTTTAGCTAGCTAATGAAGAAAAATATCTCACTTCGCTGTCACAGACAATTTGCTAGAAGAAATACTAACTGTAGGTTTTTTACATGATTGCACCTTTAATGAAAGAACTGTATATGACCTGCAAGTGCACAAGCCCTTATTCTGTTTTGCTTTTGTGCAGTCCCTTTCAGTCTTTCAAAGTGTCCTTAAATAACAACTATAACCATGAAGTAGGAGGGAATGGTGAATCTTCACCGTGTAGATTTTATACCAGCTTTCCAAAGCATATGTGTGCCAAAAGACAAGGGACTGTAAGGTGCCCTAAGTCCTTGGCATGTTTCACAAATGTTTGACCACACTCAAGGCCCGGGGAAGCAATCACCTTCCCCAACAGAGTAGCTTTAAGTCACTTTTTGTGTATCTGTAGCTGCTTGAAGGGGCTTTTGCAAGGTCCAAGATCTGTCTGTGGCTCCAGCCTAAGTTTGTGAAGTATATATAGTACTACAAGTACAGTTCACAAGCATTGGATGTTTGTACTTAAAAGGGCTGCTGCACTCAATGAAATTTAAGAGAATAATGTCTTCTTCCTCAAGTAGGTTACACTTCAAAACTCAGGTGTAGATAGTCTTCTCCCTCTGCAGAGGCTCCTCAGCATCGCAGGAACTAGTTGAGTGAACAAAGCCTTCAGAACTGGCTGAGAACATAGTGCAACACAAAAGTCACAAGAGGTCACGGCTAAGAATTGCTGCACTTATTCCAGAAACCCAAGGAAATTAAAAAAAAAAAAAAAAGAGGAAAAAATATATTTCTCCTTAACCTGACGTTTTTGTAGCTTTCTGATGGATAGTAGGTCACAGATCCCATAGGAGTAAATATTCAGACATTCTTATCTCCCCTCAGAGAAGATTTTTCCAACCAGTCCATCTTTGCACTTTTTACTCTTATTTTCTAGGTTACCTTCCCGCCTGTCAGATCTGTAGACCTCTCACTGTGATTCCAGTCTCATGCTGAGCTCTGTTTTCTGGGGAAAAGGCAGGGAAAGATAGAAGCGATGTCAGAAAGGGAGGAGGACAAGGGGACCTTCAGTGAGATCTGATGAAGTGAATCTGTGTGTGATTGTTCTCTGGTCCATGATCTGAACAACACTGCTGAACAATGCTGGCTCAATGCCTGACATCACCCCCTCAGTGAGAGGAGCAGTGTAGTTCTGGATATCTCTGCTCGCCAAGGCAAATTCAGGTCTTATATGGAAGCACGTTCTTGTCTTCCAGCTAGGAAAGCCGAATGAAGCTTCTGGGATCCTTTTTGCTGTTAAACACCTCTGTTCTGAGAGGTTCCTGTTGTGCATCTTGGAAATACAGAAAACCTTGAGAGGGTTTTTTTCCACCTTGCATAACCTAAAACATCTGGGAGCATATAATACAGCTGATAAGACAAAGCTGTTTGAAAAGTGTTGTTCTTTTGACCCATTTTCATCCTCATTTTACCAAGTGCAGAACATTCTTCATTTTCACTTTGTCCACTATCATTAACAATGCCTCATGATGTTAATTAATACTGCAAGAGGCTAAACCTCAGGCTGGCTGTCTCACATGTGGGAACGAGTTGTGTGGGTTTGCAGAGCAACATCTGCCTGCAAATAGATTTAAAAAAATAATAATTAAATTAAACAGAAGCTCTCAACTGAATCTGTGGCTAAATGATTAATATCACTTCATGTTAAAGATTTTTTTCCCAGCCTATTTTGTTTAATGATTTTCAGCTATGAATATTACATGTCCTTCTGCAGTTAATTATTTATGCTGATGAAACATGGCACTCTCTGTACCGTTTTTGGATTCTAAATGGAAAGGAACACATTTTCCAGACAGTTCCTTCTGAATAGCGATGGCTCACAAAGGCTTCTTTCATCGGAGGCAGGACCATCCTCAAGCCAGTTTCAGGAGACTCAGAGTTCACTGAGAGAAATTGTAAGAGTAGAGTCTTCACCGCTGGCCACCAGCTGTGCGTGCCAGGCTGCCAGCTCCGGGCTTCAAAGAGCCTGGCCTCAGAAATCCTTTCCTTCCTGATGGGAAAACCTTTCATATGAAAGATTAATTAATCAGCAGGGTTTATATTTCAGAGTTTTTTGGTGCTCCAGGAACAGTTTGCATCTGCCCAGGATTTTAAACTGAGCTTGGAGTCTGGCTAAGCAGAACTTTGACATTTTGAGCTTTCATTTTAAATCGGCATGAAAGCAGTCATCAAATATTGAAATCCTCCCGAAGCTGGAATTATCTTTTTCCACCCAGCTCTGATAATTACTGTTTATGGATCTCTTTGCAGCCAGATATCCCTCATTCTGTGAGCTGATCTAGGCAAGAGCTTTGGCTGAAAAAAATCTGCAGATATTATCTCTGCTATTGTGTCATTTTAGTCACAGAAATGTATGGCTCTCCTGTGCCATAAGTCCCTGTGAACTGCCAAATCCTTAACACCACTTTTGGATGAGTCAGGTCTTCAGAATAATTTGACCTTCATAATAAATTGATGGCACTCGAATAGCCTGAATGGTGAGAAGTCCGATGAAATGCAAGCCCCAGAGAAATTAAGCTTGTTTTAACCAGCATGACTACAAGATATTGTGGTAAACCAATCCCACTTAGAAACTCAGCGTACCTTGGCATTTGGGGAAGCAGAGCAAGGTGTTACAAGTTTTACAAACTCCAGCTATTACCTACATATGTACTGCTATTAAGTTAAGGAGGATTCTTCTTTGGGGACAACAAAGCACTACGACAAGGAACAAGAGAAACATGACTTTTACTGAACTCAGCAGTGGGATATAAGAATAACATTTGGTAGGACTTCTCTACATTAGTATGGCTGGTGCCTTGACTGTGATTTACACCTCTTTAATCCTTTCTGGTGGTGAATTTGGAGATACTCTGGAGCAGCTGCAGAACCCAGGTGCCACAAAGCTCACCCTGCTGCTGCTGTTAGGTACAGGCAGCTGGAAGCAGACCCAGAATAGCACCAGGTTCTCAAACACCCCTTGCCCTCTGGACACAGAGACACTGGAAATGGTTCAGCCATGGTGAGGTTCCTCCACCCCTGCCCTGACAGGGGCCCCGCTGCCATGTTTGGGTCTCTTTCCTCGTTCTCCTCATCCCACCCATCACTTGTCAAGAGAAAAATGAGATTGGGCTGACATCTGTTTCTGGGAATTACTGGGTTTCAGTGCTGTGGCTATCGCAAGAAGCTTTTGCTGTGATACAGGAAAGAGTCTCGGCTGCCTGGGGAGACTGAAGGTGGTCACAGCTGTATTTATGTGGCAACCCAATTTTCAGGTGCTTGTTCCCTAAACAACTCATTCAGTGCTATCATCTAATGTAAGCATAGGCAAGAGCATCTTGGATGTCCATTTAGGATATGGGCCGGGCAGAGAGAATTGAGAGAGAAAGAGAGAGAGAGATTTCTCAGGTTGAGGTCCTGGCACTCTACATGTAACCCCTTGCATGCATTTGGGCTTGGACTCCTTAGGCATCAGCCAAAATTGTGCCTGTAAAAAAACCTCCAAAATCTAGGCTATTCTACAATTATCAGGTGTTCACAAGGATGTTTGCTGATGTTCTTGACAATGTGGTGTGATCTTTTTATCCCATACAAAAATTGCCATTATTAAATAATTAAAAAGAAAGTAACTACAACAACTTATGATGGTGGATCCTGCTCAGATGAAATTTTCAAAAGCATCTAAGAGTATTTTCAAATAGCACTTTATAACCCCCTACATTTTAACAGAACTGCTTAGGCTGTGTGAAATTCTGTGCTAATGCAAGCTCCACCATTGCCAGCACACCAAGCTGGGCCATCCTCAGCTAACTCCAGGGGCAGCTAGTGCCATGTAAACATATTGTCTGTTGCTTTTGTACATTTCCCAAAAGTCCCTTTTGCCTTGAAATCTTCCTCTTCTCAGGATCGTCTAGGTTTAAACAAAAAATACATTTTCTGACTCCTAAAAATGACATCTTAAATAAAGTAACTTCCTGTAATTCTGATAGCAGCTACTATCCTTATTTCCATAGCTTTCATCATTCACCTCTAATCCTCTTTCTTTCTTGCTTGTCATTATTTGTCTTTGCCTTTATTCTTTCTGATCACTATTGTTATCCAATTTCCTTCCTTCTTTCATCTTTCCCCAACTCCCACTGCATTTGTGTCCTGTCATTTTATGATTTTGTTTTTACTCCCCATGTAGCTTTCTATCAAACATACAACTTTGTAACTGACTTTACCTTCATCTTCCTACCTTTTTTCCCCTTTTCTTAGTTGTGCTCTGGGGATCAGAGAAGGGCCAGAGATGCAAGCAGTTGTAGACTCTTCTCACACAAAATCCACAGAGCACAACCACTCAGTCTGCTTCCCTGATGAATGGCAGAACAGCCTTTGGCTTCGTTTGTTATTCATATTAGGCTGAAGGCTCTGGGGGATAGCAGATATCTCTTACTGTGTAGTGTGCAGTGCCTGGAACATGGGAGCTCTGATCCTGATAGGGGTGGATACCACTGGAACAATAATAGTAATATCAGGGATTAGGGTCTGGCCTCACCATCAGGCTTTGGCTCACTTGAGTGGTGCAGTAAGAGCTCAGAGGAGCACCTTTGCTACATAGGCTAATCGAGCATTTATTTATTTATTTACTTGGACTGTTAAAAAAAAAAAAGACAAATAAAAGAAAAGGTGAGAAAAAATCCGTGACTCTAGGATTCTTTGCCATACGTTTAATCAATAGCAAAGTAATGATCAGGAGTCAATGTTGCCACCACCACCCCAGAAAAAAACAGAACCAAGGAAAAACAAAAACTCTTCAGAGATTACTCCATCCCAACAACCAGTTAGTCTAACAAGAAGTCCATTGCACGGCCTCATGCTACATAACACCGAAGCAGACAGAGAGAGATGAACAAGCACAGGTTTCATCAGTTTCTCCCACAAAATTTCCGTACCTGGGCTGCATCTGTCTTGCTCAATTGAATTTTGTATTTTAGACCACTTGGCGACATATGACATGCAGCCATTTCTGAGAGGAAGGATTGCTCCCATACCAGCAATCATACAAAACAGAATAAATCTTCTGAACATATGAAGGAATTCCCCTTTCTCCTTTTTCTCCTCCCCAACAGGAATGGTCTTCCAAGTTCAGAGATACACTCTCAAACACATAGAAAATGAATATTTAATATGCCTTACTTGGGATTTAAGAGAATGGAAAACGGGTCATCAGCTTTAACTGCATGACTAAAAATTTCTGCGATACTGAGTTACTGAACTGAAGTTCTCGAATACAGCTGTATTTGTTTTTGTTGTCAAACATGGCCACACTAAATGATTTCTTATGCAGTTCCAAGAGAAAGAGATCGTGTCCTTCTTTTGAGAAAAACTTGTCCTGACAGAGGTGTCAGGGACAATCTACTTCACTCAATTCAGGATTCAGCTCTTTGTCCCTGAAGCCGTTTGCTCAGTGGAGACAGACAACTCCAAGATGTTTCTCAAGAAAATTGAGCTCATAGACTCAGATTGGCAACAGACCTGTCTTAGAGTACACACATTTTGGATGAAACCCCACTCGCCTTTACATGAATCGTTCTTTGGACTTAAAAAGGTAATTTGAGTAAGGCTTAGACCTAGAAGGTATCACCCAAATGGAGGGCCCATGCTAGATTGCTCTTACAGACCAAGTTTGCTACCCAAACACTTGGGAGTAGAGGCTCACGGGTACTTGTAATCACCACTCGCGCGTCACCATCATTTCATTCTTGCTCTTGCTGCAACTTTACCTCTTTCCTCCGTGCCACAAAAGAGGAGTGTTTGCTTTCAGACGGGTTGGGTTTCAGAGGTTCAGGTTGCTGAATTGTTCTGCATATTACACAGTCTGCAAATTCTATCTCCCTGCCAGCAAACATTCTACTGTGTAACCCTCACTGATGTATTTTCATGAGTTACGGAAGAACGGAAAGACTGTATAGATAACTATATGTGCGTGTGGTTGTACGAGTGTATCAATCCACCACCCAAATGCAGGTACTCATGTAAAGCCAGGGCTGAGCAGGCAAGCCCTCAAAACTTATGGTTTCATTCTGACCCAATGGTCATCTTTTGAAACATTTATAAGAGCTTCAGGGCATCAACTTCAAGCACCTGAACGAACTGGTTGAGTTAGCCAGGCAGTCTCCCTCTGTAGCCGATGACAATGAGAAGCCGTCTCTATGAGAAGCCTCCTGTCCCCATCCCTAACACTGCTGCTCGCAATAGCCCTGCAGACAAGAACTATCCTTACGTTACCTTCTCTATATCAAGAAGGCCTTATGGAGATCAGCTTTATGGGCCTGTGTTGGGGTAACACAGAGTGATTACCCCCAACAGCGAGGAGGAGCAGCCAACACAACACACCTGAGGGCTAAGCACAAGCACGCCGTGGCCCCCAGTGTCTCTGGGTCGGAGCTGGTGAGGTCTCATCTCGGAAGGGGGAAGGTTGCAGGCGCAGCGAGGACGGGGAGGCTGTGAAGTGAAGCAGATGCTCGCCTGTCATTTGACCCGGAGAACACGCTTCGCTTTACAGTGCTCATTAGGGGGATCTACGGTTTCCTCTGCCAGCTTGGTAAATCTGCTTTCGCTCAGATTGCACGCTTGATAAAGTTATTTGTCCTGTAATGAACACCAATTTAAACTTCTCATGCAAACTTTTGTACTGTAAACATGTCCTACTGCATGGCTTTTTTTGTTTGTTTGTTTCTGCATAGAAAACATCTCTTTGCATTTGTGTTTGTGCAGCACCAAGCGCCAAAGTGTTCTCAGGCTGGAAGTAGGGTTCTTGTCCCCACAATAATGAAAACAAAATTGACATTATTTGTTTTGTGGTAGTGCCTCTAGGCCTCAATCAAAAATGACACAAGACAACAGATGGATGCAAGTACACGGGGGAAACACAAGACAAAACATTTATTCATTTAGTAAGCGTCAGCCACAGTGCACCAGCTGCTTAGGTATTAAATATTTTGTAGGCAGCATTGTATAGATATAAAAATCACAATAATTGTTGTTATAACCTAGCATATACGAGAGACAGAAAGATTTTTTTAGACTGTTGTATCATGGGACTGGAAAATGTGGCCATTAAAAGCAAACACCTCTGTAAGTATAAGCATTCACTCATTCTTCAGCTGTAAACATTACATTATCCTAGATTGAGTCGAAGCTGATAGTTGTGTTCTCATTTAAAAGCTGATAAATATCATATTAGAATTTTCTGACAAGTGTGTCTACAGTATACAACTCGTTATACTGTGCAGTGTTGGCTAATTTTACATCTGTTCAGATATTTAAACCGTTCTGAAAAGAAAACTCACCCCTTCCAAAAAAACGCCCCAAAGCATATTAAAGCGGCACTGGTATATGAAACACATAAAAAGGAAAAGTGGATGACAAATTTCATTGTAGACATTAAAATAATATTTTAAAGATAAACTTATGAAAATGTAGAGACCGTGACTGCAGATATTATGATTTTAATAAATATATTTATTGACCAATTTTGAAGCCTGGCTCAAATGGGAAAATATTAGATCCAAAGCTTATCGCTCATCTACCTTTTTAATATCTTCGTTGTTATGCTGAATCCATGGAACCACTGGGAAACATCCAATGAATTTTATTTTTTTTTCAATTGGAAAAAACAAAACTGCAATTTTTCAGGGTAATGTCCCAAGATTGATTAAACTTTGCTCAGGATTATTTTCTCAGGCTCTTAATCTTATTTCTGTTACAACTGAGGGGGAAGAACTAGACTTGAGTAATTTCCATTTTTCTTTTGGTGTCAAAGTTCCATGCTGTGTGCTGTGGGTGCCCCATCAGGCATGACTATTCTGTGTTATTCCCATGTTCAAAAGTTGAGCTGAAAGATGCTTCTCCAGAGCACATTCCTTAATATGGAAAGACAGAGAGATCTACTTTGGGCCAGATTCATTTTGGTCTAAAGTAAATTTGTTTTCCCAGGTGCTTTTTCTGCCCAATTATTTTGAAGCTTAAAAGCTCCATTTACCTGCTCTAAAGTTTTATAACTAACTTTTTCCATCTAAGTTAGTTTTTGTTGCCTTTTTTCTGTTAGGTTTTAAGAGACCCAAAATATTAATGCCAATCTTTCCCCTTTCTTTTCAAGGACAATCTAAAGCAACTTTATAGGAAGCACACGAAACAAGTAAAAACACATGGAGAGAGGAGTTCTGGTATATAGTAACTTGTATGCTTAGCCAACATACATGATATTTATTCCTAGTTCCAACTATTTTTTTTTTTCTTAGGATGGGGAAGAATGACAACAACACTGACTGAGTCCATTGAATTGGTTCCATGTGTGTTAAATAGTCTGGGACAGATTCCCAACTGATATAACTAACCACCAACTCTCGTGAAGGCATGTCAGATGAGGTAGCACCCCTCTAATTTTTGCAAAGACTGGAGAAACATGACACAAGATTTGGAACTGCTTATGTTGGGTTTTTTCTCTCATCAATAAACAATAACTATCTTTCAGCTACTTATTATGTGTTTTGACAGCTGTCAAAATCTGTAAAGTGCAATTCCTAGGTATATGGATTGTGCGAGATTCAGATGTACTTTCTCTCTGTAAAAATCAAATTGTACACTTTGCTACACACTCTTTAATATTCCCGTTAGCTCTTTTTCTTCTGCAAGCAGATCTATTGCTGGGACAAATGGAAGTAGCAAGAACCTTGGCTTGTTCCCAATTGAAGGAATGTTTGTGTACTCAGTACGCAATCTATAAAGCATTTAAAAGTACTTGAGAGTGAGAACATTTGAGAATATATCTTTTTTTCCGGTAGATCTTTTTTCAACTTTGTGTCTCACAGCTGAATATAATATGTATTTTAGAAAAGCTAAAAGTTGGAATATCTGAAACCATCCCTCTTATAGCTTATCTTTTCTCCCTTGTGGCTGAAATCTAAACTAAATTTCTCAACACAATGGCAATGCCCTTCTTTGAACAATTGTCCATTTTAGTGCTGAACTTAGGTTGGAAGGATATTTACATGGACAATTGTATTCCCCGCTAGTGTAAACTAAAAACAAATCATAAACATAAAACAAAAAAAAAGCTTCTAATTTCATCCTGTGTTTTTGGTGAATGGAGTTAATTACTGGAATTTCAGTCTTGTGGTTTAGGATGTCACTACAACATGTCTTACAGAATTAGAGACTTGTATACCAAGAAGGGCATACTGTTGCTTGTAGGCTGATATCTTCCTCTCACGGATTAAGAGCAACTTCTGAATTTTGACCATCTTCTGGGATCTTGACAGCCTGAGATGTCATGCTCTTAAGAGGTGACTGAGATGGTCAGTCAGCTCTTAAGACCTTTCCTGCCCATGGTAGACACTTCAGTGAAGTCTGTCTTCTTCAGCAATGCTATTCAGTTTAGCTTACCACAAGGGGTCAGTAGAAATCAGTGAGAAATACTCCCTTCTTCTCTACCCCAGAAACTATGAAATGCTCACAGCCACTATGCCATTCCCTATTAATTTCAGGAATTCAGTGAGGGAAAAACAGATGTGATTGTTTTTCTTTATAACCAAACAGCTTTTACCACTAAAATATATAAGTGGTTTCCTAACATTACAGAGAAGTTTGCTCTTGATCAAAGCTCATTGGGGTTCAAAGGCTTGTGTTCATTTATTTTTCCAGGATAACTTTGTCCCTATGTATTTCTTCATTATATTTGCTAAAATGAGTGCTTCAAATCTGGCATAGATTTATGGTCAGGGAGAAGAATTTTTGTTTCTTCCAAACTAGATTTCACAGAATTATTTTTCTTTTACAATTACTAGAATTAAATTTGAAAGGATTTTAAAATGAAATTAAATCATGTGTCCTACTAAACTCTGTGCAACTAAGCAAGTAGTTGAGAGCAGTTGCATATATTTTCTCTCCAAATGCTTATGTAACTCATTTCTATTTTATTCATGATTGCCCCATGAAAACTATTCATCACCCTTGCGCTGTTCTCTCTGTATCACATTCCTTTCATTCCAAAGGATACTGGGGAAAAGTGAAAAAATGAGTACTGGCTTGAAGTTTGTTTCTCTGTCACTTTTGTGACAAAGCAGTATGCCTAGGGAGCCTTCCAGACATAAATTACAGCAAATTAAAGACCTGTGTACACCACAGTGGGACTTGGCATCTCATAAACTTTACCAAATGCTATCTGACCATTTTCCTTTAGGCGGGTAGTGGGTCAAGCTGATGTCAGTTAATCTTAAACTGCAGCGGTACATTAGGTAGTGTTCATGGAGCCCTTGAAATTCCTCTTACTTTTTCTTGCTGTAGCCATTCATCCTGAACAGTTCAGATGTAATGCGAAGGAAATAATCCTGGAAAATAGATTGGGAAATATTCAGATTTAAATTTATTGCGACTGTTGCAGCAAAAGGGTCAAAATACTGTTAAAAAAGAAGTCCCGTGGTTGAAACTGTCAGGCAATTATGGGTTTGTAGATTGAGTCTTTTGCTAGAAGAATTATTGTGCTTTGGTTCATTTTTATGATACAGACAGCAAAAGTGGTAGAAAATGAAACTAGATGAGGGGGTTTTTTGCCTCTAACAAATCAGAGTTTGGCCAACGCTCTTGATACTTGAGAAAAAAGTTCCACTGGTATCACTGTACAACGACTTCACTGTGCTTTGTTCAGAGCTGGTGTATAATGAATGTATGTTCAGCGTGGTACGCAGAAAGAGTACGCACAGTGAAAAAGGTTGATTTTTCATGTATATTGCAAAACCTAAGCAACATTACTCTTTTAACCCAGGCAGTGACATTCCCTAAGCCTCTCCCTGCTAATTTGTACAGCAAGCAGAGGCTCTGAAACACCGTTTTTCTTTCGCAACACTCACGATTCATTATGACTAGAAAATGCGTACTCATCAAAAACTGTTAAAAGAACCTAATTTCAGTTGTAGAGTGAAAAACCAGTAGATTTAGAGTTGCTCAGATAACCTTACTTCTGTTCCCTTGCAAGTCCATCCTGTGCATTGAATATAGTGGGCAATCCTGCTGAAAAGGTAGCAGAAACTGGTCCCACTCTATGTCAGAAAGGACACCCAGGGCATAGAGTCTAAGCTCCTGCCACATGCACTGGATGATGCACATCAGCCCATGGCAGAGGAAAGTGGGATTTTGGCATCGGGATGTTGGTGACACACGCTGCATTGCTGAAAGCTGTAAGAAATCTCATCCTTTCCTGTTCCCTAGGGAACCTGGAGAGTCACTGCTATGGATGGTGGGAAAGGAAAAGCAAAAATGAAGCCAAGAGGCCCAGAGTTATTTGTGATGAGGGAGACCAGTGCTTCTTCTGCTCTTTGTTACCCAGAGAGGGCTACAGGCAACAGAAGCCACGTCTTGGACTCGGCAGACAAGCAATTCGAGGTACAACTTTACTTTAGTTTCCTGGCATTCAGTGCATAGCGGCAACTGCCATGTCAGCACTAGTGTAAACCTGGAATGTTTCTGTGTTTCTTTATTATTCTGACACGCAGCCAAAATATGAAGAATAAAAATAAAGTGTTTAAAACTGTAATTTCTGGTTTTTAAGACGATACCCTGGCAAACTCAAACCCAAAATTTTTAAGGCACCAGAACTCATTTCCTCCGCCATGCGGGGTGTCACTCTTACTTTGTTGTGAAGGTCTGATCAAAGTCATAGGGTTCAGAGAGCTTTTTGAGGAACGGTTGTGTCTGGAGGCCTAAAGTGAGATTGGACTCAAGACATGCTACATGCTGTAAATAAACACTGCAAGTGATAGTTTATCCACTATGGACTGAATAAGCAAGGTGAAGATAAACTATTACTATCCCCATACAGAGTTGGATAAGTGAGATACAGGTAAAGACTAAATGACTTTCCTGAAGTCACTCCAGAGCTAGAAACTGAACTTCAATGTCCTGAGTCTCCTTTCTGCCTCTTAAACATCCTGTCTTTATCTTCTTACTCCTGCAGTCATGATCCAAACTGACACATGGGGTCTGATAGATGTACCTTACTGAGGAAGGACATGGTGTCTGTGTCCTCAAGAGGAAAAGGGGGAGGGTGACCTTGGAACTGGGCTCCGACGTGCCAGGTGCTCAGGAAAGAGCTCAGGCTGAAAGCTTCACAGGAACTGGGAGGTGAGGAAAAAAGGGGAAGTTTATACTCAGTAGGGGGGGAAAGGAAACCTAGTTGATAAATACAAACTTAAGACATATTTAGAAGCTGGGTATGCAAGCTGAACTTTCCCTGGGGCTAATTGCTGTAATGGCATGTTAAATAAATCCTTTCTGAACTTGGCTGTACTACAGGAACGCTGTTTAAATAATGAAGTGCTCGTGGACAAATTCTCAAAAGTATTCGGCAGAAACAGACTTTTATTCAACTTGAATTGTAATATATGGGGTTTTTCCCATCTAGTTATTTTGACCATCACAAATCAGATCATTTTTTTTTCTGTTAATCTCAGGGCTGTCTCCTTTTGCTATCCTGGGTAACCATGAACATAGCACATACTTCTCTTCTTTGCTTTTTTGCCTTGTTCCAAGAGAGACGTAGGAACGTTCTTTGTCATTTATTGAGCAGTTGGTAACTTCTGGGCCTTTCCTTTTCCATTATGCATGTGCTCAAGACAAGGCAAAGCTGCTGGGAAATGGAAGATATTTATGAAACAGTAGATTACACGGCCCAGCCTCTTGAAGAAGGGTACTTCAGCTGATGAGTTAGAACAGCCTGTGCCACAATTAAATCTGAATAATGAGAGTCAATACTGAGGAAAGGACAGAAGGAAAAACAGAGGAGTAAAAGTTATTTCTAAAATCTAAACCATTTAAATCGGAGACATTTCTCTCAGCCTGTGTATATAGAAATAGCTAGATACAGTCACAGATTTCCTGGTATGCTTATGATAATGGACAAATTACTCTGAAAGGGAGTCCAAGGGCTCAAATGGATGATTGCACTTGGAAAAATATTTCAGAATGTTATCTGGGGTTCTGACAGTTTCTCCACCCTGAGAAGGTGGAGAAATGCCAGTATCATCCTCCTCCTGTGGTATTTGGGGTATTTCTGCTTCTTGTCCCATTAACTGGGATGAACGACTTGATAGAAGACTAACTGCTAATAAAGTTCTGAAATCTTTGGAGAGATTTCCCTTTTCAAGAAAACAAAAGGGATGATTACCCTAACGAAAGGTCCCTAAGTGTCAGCTGCAAAAACACTGCAGTAAAAGGCAGTACCTCATACCTGATTCATCCCTATTCCTTATCTCTTCTGTGGTCATTCGTGCTGCTGTAAAGCAATAGACTCACCATTTCAAACAGGTAGCACAAGAGTGGTCTTTACAAGAGGTAAGAAGGAGATCCTCTTCTGAAATCCAACCTCATGACATGATGTAATCACACTGAAGTAACCTTGCAGACCCAAGCTTTTCAGTGTTCAGAGATGCCTTTCATTCAAGTAAATATAAGGTAAAGTGAGGAACGTGTATGTCCAGTATGTGAAAACGTGCTTTATGTATTTGGTGGCTTTTTTCAGGAAATGTATGGAACATTTCATTTTACTCTTTTGATAAAAAAATGTCCTTCAAGTGTTTTCAGAAGAGAGCAGAAATAAAAGTATATGATTCTTCTAAGCCTTAGAATAATGTGTTTACATATTACGGAATCTATTTTGTAGAAATCAATATCTTTTCATTCATCTGGGGAAGAATAATATTAGACACTTGTTGGTTCTTGGCATTCTTAACACTCTGTTTGCAAAGGGAAACAAAGAACTTTATAGCTGCTTCCAAGAGAGCATATTATTAGATCTTAATACTTAACTGCATTTCCTCACAAACATTGATTTGCTGTTGTTATTGTTGTGACTGCATCCAGGTGGTCATATAGTTTGAAAGAAATATGCAATTGAATTGATACCACAAAATTGTACTTGGTATATTTGTGTCTGCCTAGGTCTTGGACTCAAAAGCAAGTCATTGGATTTTTCTTCAGAAATGGAAAACTCAATTTCCTCTTATGAACTCCTTGACTGTTAACAACAACCCAGAGTGATATAGAGAGAGGCTGCTTCCAACCAAGAGGCTTGCTGGGCCGGGGGGACCCTTCTAGTTCATCAGCAGCTGCCAACAGTGTAGGAGACATCCCATTTAAGATTCCCACGCACATCCCAGGAAAGATCCATGATCACCAGGCATTGTTTGGGCTGGGCTGGGTGTGAGAAGGGAGTGCAAGGCAGAGGAGCTGGAGGAAGGTACAGTCTCTACACTCTAGGTAGAGAAGGTACACTCTAAATGTCCCCCTCAAAGTGCTTCTCACTGTAGCCCAGGAGTCCGGGCACTCGTCTCTGAGTCAGAGGTTCAGGTCCCTTGGAGAAATGAGCTATAGCAAGGACTTGAGCCTTTCTGTTCCTCCTCCCTAGTGGGGACTGTAGCCAGTGGCTAATTATACATGTACTCTGACCAGAAATTCTTTCCACACTGAACCTGTATATGAAGTATTGTTCAGAGCTTTCTTTCAAAAACTGATTTTTCTGTCTGAAAAATGGCTTCCTCTAAACATGCCCAGTCAGCTCCATTGTGTATTTGCTAAAGACGTGAATACCTATGCATTTGTGCTTCATTATTATCAGGTTTTTGTTTCCGTTGACCTTTATTCCATGCCTGTTCTAATATCAGAATTACAAAGACCATGTGACATGAATATTAAAGTATCCTACCTGGTACACATTAGAAGAGCCTGATTTTCAGAATGTCAGGTGCATGGTTTCCCAACATCAGCCATATTTAGAAGTTTCACTGTGCATATGATCTTTCAGGCAACTAGTCACTCCATACATTTTTACACCCGTTCATAGAATCAGAGAATCATAGAATGGTTTGGGTTGAAAGGGACCTTAAAGATCATCTAGTTCCAACCCCCCTGCCATGGGCAGGGACACCTTCCACTAGACCAGGTTGTTGCTCAAAGCCCCATCCAACCTCTTGCAGCAAGGACATGAATTTTAATTTTTCCTAAATATCCTTGTGGATTTTAATTGCACGGGAGTAGCAATGTGATATTCTTTCTTCTGAAGGATTTGTTCTTACATGTTAAACTTGATCACAGTCAGCAGAAGCCTTGTACGAAGAATGATCATTTAAACCAGGCCTTAGCTCTGTGGTCTCTGGATGGCAACAGTCTGCTCAGGCGTATGGTTATTGCATCTTGTCTTTCCTCTACTAGTGCAGAGGATCTCTGCTGACACTGAAGGGCGGTGTGAGCAGATTAGCTCTTGCAGAATGGAACTCCGTGCAAACTCATTTATTTTGTTCTTACTGTGGGATTGTGCCCCTGCTTATAGACCATGCTCTGTAGTGCCACAGCTGGACACTGTCCATGAGCAGGTATGGGTTGGTACTACCCTGAACTGTCCATCCTGTCTGTGGTAAAGAAAGAGTTCAGCTCCTAACAAGACAGCTGCTGAATGGCTGCAGTTTGCCACCTGGGCAGGTGGCATGAGCTGAGGTATCGATGGTCGGGCGGGTAGATGGGCAGGAAAGTCGATCTCTCCGGCTCATGGGTCTGGACACGCAGCGACCACGTTTGCAGCTAGCTGGAGAACGTCATGCTTCCTGGCAGGGCTTCAACTTGCAGAGTTAACTTTACTCAAGAGAAAACTATGCCAGATTCTGGCCTTTGAAGATTTCGGTAAACTTCATTTTCAGGGAAAAAGGGTTGCCAACTGGGATTTTTCATGAGTTGACTGCTTTTCAAAGATCTCTGTGAAAGGGGCTTGGTTAAGGGCATTGCTGGAGGAAACCAATTATAATTTTCAAATATGTTAGACTTAAATAAACATTTAATTAAAATAAGACCAGCTCTTTCAGCCATTGCCTGTCTTCTCCTGTTTGTAGAGTTGGGGAGTTCCGGGGAATTCCTGATATTACACATTTTTTGACAGCATCAGCAAACTTTTCAAACTAACCTTCAGTACTTCCTTTCCTTTCTCTCCCCTCCCTCCCAACTCCTTTTCTCAGACATTTTAACCTACTTTTTAGTCTCTTAATTTTCTGTTTTCCGCCATTTCTTGCCTTTTCCAGTTTTCTTCTAACCCTTCCCTCCTTGCCCATTACTCCCCGGTCCCTTTTCCATTATTTTTTTCCCCACTCCCT
>NW_009648712.1:4031021-4032396 GCF_000708025.1 Charadrius vociferus | reverse complement strand
AGCCCAACTCAACCTCCACACAAACTGGGTTATCTCCAAAATAGCCTCTGCCTAATGATGGAGAGCAATACCCTGAAACATCAGCTTTCAGCAGCTGCAAGTCAGGGGGGTATATGTGACATAGGTTTTCATCCCCTCCCTGATTTGCATCATTCTTCTTCAAAACTCATCTGCCGTTGGTGGCACCAAGAGACGTAGCTGGACTAGCATGAGGTAGAATGAAAAAAGATGATTTTGTCACTTGTTGAGCAGCTCCAAAGCACTGCCAGGAAGATGCGTGGGGAGAGGAGGGGTGGCAGAGGACCAGAGCCAGGGCTGTGGGAGGCTGTGTCTCACACCTGAGTGACAGGCAGCATCCAAAAATCTGTTTCCACTAAGGTATCATAATGCTGTATTTATGGCATTATCAGCATAATAACCGCAACAGAGCATGTAACATTAGATGCTGAGCATAAGTCTTTGCAGTTATTAAAACGTATAAATATCTTCAATGAAAACAAAGTGAAAATAAGGGCCACATGATGTCTTCCTTTCAAAAATATCCAACTGATACTAGTTTGCCTCAGGTTTAAAGTTCCCCCACCCTCCAGTATAATTCGATTTCAAATTGTCCTGATTTTTTTTTTCCTTTTTTTTTCCCCCTCTTTCTCAAGGACTTCCAGTGCTTAAGTGTACTTGCTTGGTAGGACATGATTAAGGAGCACGATACTGCATTGAGATAAAGTAAATGTAAACAGTATTATCATCCCTATTTTACAGAGGGACAAAGAAGGTATTGCACAGTAGCTGGTGACACTAGCTGATAATAGACATGCATTAACGCAATAAATTGTGGCTATTTTTTACATATCTTCAACAACACAAAAAATACAGCTTAGCAAACATCGGCAACAAATACACATGCTTACCAACTGCAAACAAACAAACAAAACATAGTTTTCATCATCCCTGTAGTTTTGTTAGTTATGGCATTATTCGCAAAATAAAAAATAATAATCGAAATAACCCAGTAAAAACTCCAATTCTATTTAAAAGGACGTGACCGAATTCTTATATTCAACTCCCATACGAGTTTCTGCTCGTATTTGTCTTTCTCCTGCTCCATGCTAAATGTAAAACATGATTTTTCTTTGCTATCTTAAAGTATGCAAAATGTACAACAAAATACTGTAAGCTTTGCCTGCCAACCTTAACTTCTAGGCTTTTCTAACTTTTAAATTTTTGATCTCATAAATCTAGTTTACCATTAATCTCAGCATTCTCTGTCCTTTTACTGTAATAAAAGTTTTGGAGACGTTTTGCTTTGCATCTGCAAGTATATTGTGAAGAGCTGGCACTTTTTCTCTTGTCAATTCATTCTCAAAAGCAGAAGGGC
>NW_009648712.1:4013669-4030967 GCF_000708025.1 Charadrius vociferus | reverse complement strand
TGACAGTCTAAATTAATCTGGATCAGGTGAGGAGGTGTTTTGAGAGTCACACCAGGATAGCTAGCGTGCTCACAAATTCTGTTTCACCTGTGATCAGACTTTTCAGACTAGAGGCATTTCAAAAGCAAAGAAAATATTGAGAACCTACTGAAGATAAACAATTTCTAGACAAAAAAAAAAAAAAAAGTAACAACACATTCAAAGTAATAGGTTCATCTGCCGGCTACAGTTCTTGAACAGGACTGGAGAGATAAGCCCAGGTGGAGATCACATTCAGTGTCTTTTGTCTCATGGATTTGATAACGGTGCTCTGAATTTTGGAAAACAAATAGTTGCTTGATTGGAGGTTTGGCTGGAAGCACATTTCTCTTCTCATTCTCATACAGACACAAAGATTCTGTAAAAAAACCACAATTCAATGGTAATCTTTTAGTAGATATATGTTTAGCTATAATAAAGAAAAACAAAACACAATACTTTTCATTAATATTCTCCAGACCATGAGACAACTACCGGTTTCTACATAACTCCTGTCCCTCTGATAAGGATTAAATTCTGCCATCTGTTAAAATACAAAATGTAATGTAGTTTAAAACCTCGTAAAGAACAAGACATGGAGCGTAGCTTCTGTTTTTCAGTTTCAAAGGTAAATTGATCTATAATCAATGTGGGGATTTTAGTCACATTCACAGCTTTTCAATTGAATGAAAGCAATCATTTCAATTTTCTCTGCTTTCTAGACACCATTAAAATACAGACTCAGTGTTCTGTAAACGGAATCAAATTATTTATTATACCGATTAATATACATATGCATTATCTTGAATTCCACATATCGGTTATTACATAGTACAGATGAATCACTAAACAACTAATGTATTGTATTACTTTTTCACCTATGGAAAATAATCCAATGCATGACATTTACCAAACTACAGAAATCTGACACACTAAGCATGTCTGAAAGCATCTGTCCTGTCTGATCAAATCACTAAATTAATGATGCAATCATGTAAAACATCTCCTTCTAGTTAAAATTTTCACCGTATCTTAATAGACATTTTATATGTCATGTCCATCATTTAGAGGAGATAATTCCCATACCGGCCATGAAAAAAAAATTTCTTCTGTATTTAGTAAAACAGGTCTTCATTTCACATCGTCTGCTTCTTGCTATTAGGAACTCATCCACGTCCGTAAAGAATAGCAACCTTACAGTATTTTTAAAACTCCAAATATCTTCCCCAATGTAAGGAATTAATAGCTAGTGGAGTTTGATATATCTTAAAATACTAATAAAGACACGGAGCTCTATCTGAAGAATTAGACCTTGTAAGCCATCTACACGGAGCTCTATCTGAAGAATTAGACCATCTTTTTGTCTGATTTTGCTATCTTTTGGTCTTGTCATAAAAGTTCTGAGAACACGATACCCATCTCTGAGGATGTGTTTGGTTTAGCTCTTAAGTGTCTGCATTCATATTTCACTTACAGCACTTTTGAAAAATACTATCTTCAGCCATCAGAGAGCTGAAGCCGCCTTGCATCCACAGCAGAGGGGCAGCTCCAACAGCAGCGATGGAAGTTCGTTTTGCCCACCCCACAACCGCATTCCAGTCCTCATCGGCCCATCGGCCAGGAGATACCCTCCCCGCAATGTTTTTGACATGTCTTGCAAAGTTGTAAATGATGCTACTATTTGTGAGATGGGGCTTTTAGATAGTGGACACTGTCTTAAGAACTACAAAACTGTCTTTATCTATTAACGGCTCCACTGGCTGCCAAACTGAACTTAATTTGCACTAAATTCTGACTGTTGGCAGCAAAGCATCTCAGCCGACTCTCACGTGACTCTAGGATTTTGTCCTTAAAATAAAAGGTGATGTTGGCTAAGTTTTGTCTTAGGCACGTGCGGTAGTGGCAGATGTTCTTGGCAATTGTTAAATGAGCTCCAGATGGTAGCTTAGAAGTTTGACCTTAAACATTTTCTAACCTTCAGCTGTAATTTTTAAATGAAGAGATGTGTAGATGCATGGCTTGTTCAGTTTTTCTCCCGGATTTAGACTGAAGATAAGATGATGAGGTTCATCAGAAAGATGGATGATGATATTATCTTGTCTTGAATTCATCGCAAGTGAAGTTTGAAGGAATCATCTGTTCACCATTATCTATAAAAAGATTTTAAGGGAAAAGAAATAGCCAGGTAATTTTGTTCTTTTTAGTCCTCATAGAAACTAAAGAAAACCAATTTTCTGTTTGAATCTTTTATTCATTGTCTGATAAAATTTCGTCTATTTATGCAGATTGTTTTCTGTTAGGCTGTTCAGAGTAAACCCTAACTTGATGTGTTTATCCTAATGGAGAACAAGCCTCTCAGCTCTCAGGTTTAAAGAACTCTTTTAATTTGCTTTCTCCTTCAAAAGATGATGTACATATTTTTAGATCATTTACTACTCTTAGCAGTGTAATCACTAAATAGTTTGCCAGAGACTGTAAGAAAATTCATCTCGCCGGGAAACTTTATAATTTAGAAAATAACATCTAAAATCATCAAACTCTCCTGTCTACTGGAATTATTCTTTACATGCAGAGTTAAAGGAGGATAACTCATTGTTCATTTCCTCATTAGAAAAGAAAACAACCTGTCATTGCAGTAAAACTTCTCTATGCCACTTCCAGAATGGGTATGTGTAGTAAGTGGGTGATTTTGAATGCACAATAGGCAAGTGCTATAAAATCACTGTCTGACTTTTAAATTAATTGGCTTTCTCCGTTAGTTTCTTTTTGCTCTAACACACCCACAGTTCTACCATTTACACTAAAAATTATACTCTGAAGTTGCGCTCCTTCCAGCAGAGAGCGGGTAAAAGCCTCAGATGGGCAGCAGGCGCAGGGCAGGAGCTGAGTCCCTTTGGGGCGCAGGGCGAGGGCAGAGCGGTGGGGACCCACCACAGTTGGGCTTCGCACACCCCGCTTCCCTCCCATGGAAAGGATGGTAGCGGGAGCGGACGGGGCCATGCCCATGTCTCACCCAACACAGGCTCAAAACACAGGGGAGATGCATCCACGAACAGGACTCCGGGATACTGCTGCGTCCAGTAGAGTAATAAAAATATCAGATATAATCTGGACCTGTAGATATCCTACTGCTTCAAGCACATATAGCACCAGAACTGCTGCACCCAAAAAAAAAAAAGAATTTCAGAAGGAAGAAAACGAAGCCTAAAGAAGGTCTGCAAGTAGGGTTTGGGCCTTCAGTTGTAAAATACTTCTAGGTCCTTTTGAATGAAATATTCTGGAAATATTGACTTGGAAATATTTAAAGGCTGCAATCAATCATATCTTTGATCTATAGATAATTCAAGAAAATAAGATCTAATAACATATCTTATTAAAGCTGATGAATGTAATCAGCAGCTTTCAGCCTGACTGAATATTGAATGCTCCTTTATAGAGCAATAATTCAAAAGAGTAGGGACCCATTGCCCAAGGTAAATGGAAATAAAACTGTGAGGCCAAAAAGGATTCCCTGAAGTTAATTGTAAAGCAGTTGGGCTGTGGTATTGATTTATGCAAATGCCTATGCCTGTGTGCTTGGCCAGTAGGTGGGAGGTCTGGTCATCAAGGGAGCAACCCCGGGAGCAAGCAGAGAGGTTTGGGGACAGCCCCAGGTGGCTGAACCAGACACCTTGCTGCCCATCACTGGTGCCCCGAGGCTTCAGGGTGTAAAGGTGCACCCAGAGCACCCAAGCAGCACCAGGATGCCTAATCTGTGTCTCTCCCACAGAAGCACACTCACACATGGGCTGCGGCCAAATATTTCCAAAGTGCACAGATCAAAGAGCTATAATCAAACTTTATGATGCTTCATACATTGCCTGTGTGTTGGTGGGGGGCTTTGCCCCACACGCAAACTACCGTACATAAGTATATAACCAGCACTAATATCACTTACCTATCCTTAACCTGTATTACTTGTATTTTGGAGAGTGCAGGTGGAAGTTTTTCTTTACTTTGATGAAATATATGGAAAGAGATTGAATTTTTGTTTGAAAAGACTAACTTGTGCAATGAATCTAATCACAGTTTGCTAAAGACATACTAATCATTGTGTTCAAATAAACAAAGCCAACTGTTCTTTTCTGCTTTTTCTCCCCAGAGACGTCATGAAGTGCAGCTTAAGGCTGTCTGTCCACTCCGGGTGAGTGCGGTACAAACTGAGGGCAAGTTTGGCCTGTGCAGTAGGGAGGCAAAGCAGTTTCTTTCTTTTTCAAGTTGCTGTAGAATGGAAGTTTTTATATTGATAGTCATGACGAATTCATTAAGTGTAATTTGAAACCAGCCTGGTACAAAATTGTCCAGAAGTCTGTTAAAATCAATGTAACTATAGAGTGAGTAATTAGAATTCAATCAGCAGGGAAAGCTGCTGATTCTTAAGACAGAGAAATCAATATATAGTTTGGCAGAAATTATAAATTGTAATGCCTACATTCAGAAGGCAACCTGTTTTATACTTTTAAGATTACCAATTAGTCATGTCTTTCAGTTGCATTCCCTCTGTGGGTCTACATCCAGTGAACACGGAGCTCTCTCTGATCATACTTACACTTTTAATCATGGAAATTTGACTCATGATAAGCAATTTTAATGTTCTGATCAACTTAGGAAAAATGTCAATTTAAAACAAAGGAACAGATAGAGACAGAGATAGCTTTCCTGATGCAAATGAAAAATTCACTCAGGCAGATCACTTTAATATTTTTGCTAATCATTAAAGTAAATAAAAAGATTTGAAGATGTCATCTCACAAAAATTGTTCTGTTGGTATGTCAGGGATTTGGAGCCTGATCTATAAAAAAACTGCCTATGGTTCTACAATGGGCCTAGAGAGTCGTAGATGGTAGCTAAAATGGTTACTACCTCATGGCAGAAACGTCGATGTTTTAAGAAAGACATTAGAGCTTAAGTACAAAGTGCGCAACTTCCGAAGCTGTCAAAATGGCCTTCTCAGATTTCAAAGAGAATGTGTTGAGAAGCAGATGTTTCCATCAAAGCTTCACACGGAAGCTTTGACACAAACTTTGACACAAGTTTCGTGTTTTATTTTTGTTTTTTAATACAAATCCCACTTACAATAAAATCACAGAAAAACAATGTGAAATTATATGCAAATATATTTTACTACCTGGCTTGAGCCACCTCATCAAAGATAAGCATTAACGGTTATAATGAGAGCACAGGAAAAAAAGATAAATCACATGCAAATATATTGTGCTAGCCGTCCTAAGCCATTTCATCAATTAATAATTTTAGGAAGCTTCCTGAGCAAGGCCCACCAATATCAGTTGCTGAAGTTCAGCTCTGGAGCACGAGAAAAAAGCAAGCTAACAACTTTCTGGAATACAACAAGCAGGAAAAAGATGAAAGAAGAAAGTATGTAGTATGTTGACCTAAAAAATGCTAAGTAAAAGATTTTACTTCTGTGATCCGTAGGTGATCCTCAGTTCATCTGCACACGGTCTTGCTTTTAAAACAAAAAATCCATTTCTGAATCCTGCAAGCTAAGCTTAGCAGCTACTCCATCTGTTGAGCTACACTATAGCAGGCAGAAGCTGTACTCTGTCTCTGGGTGTTATTTGCATCCAGGGTACAGTGTAAGGTTGTCGTTGCAAGTGGTGACCTCCTTTTCGGCTGCTTGCATGGGGATTTGTACCGGGGACCTCCAGACCGAGACAACATTTGCAGCTGAGCACTGCCGTCGTTCATTTGTTCCCTGGGGACTGAAGTAAAAAAAAGATCAGTGTTTTGCAAGCGAGTCCTGCACTTCTGTCCTGGGCTGGTCAAGTCGTGCTTTCCTTTCGGCCAGAGCATAAAGCCTCACTTCTTTGCAACTCATCAGTCTCCTATTCAGGTCAACTGCGTGACTAGGTGTTGCTCTGTGCAATCACGGGAAGTTATTGCTGATCCCGGGATGCTCTGGTTTGGCATTAAGAGCAAACCATTTTAATAATCTAGTGTAAATCTCAGTTTTGTGCGTGTCTTCAGCTCCATCCTGCAGAGAAGCTCTTAAACTCTTTATGAGTCTCTGCCGTTTAATATTATGCTAGATAGGCTCAGCCTGCAAAAAGAAAAGTACATTGGCACCAGGCTTTCTTTTTTTATCACTGCTAAATATCAGGCTGACAAGACTGATAATCTTCCCTGATTACTTCCTTCAAGTTTTATTAGAACATGTTCCTGCATTCATTCGGATATTTAATTTCACTATTGATGGCTGCTTCCTAAAACATAAACAATTCTGTCTTGGTTTGAAAAAGGGTTTATATGATATCCAATAATTGCCTTAAGTGACAGCAACCACCATTACCAGCTCAATGCATTCTCCAAGGTTACTGGACTCAAGAGCATTTTCAACTACTAATTGTTTTTCTTCATGCTTCTTTGTTTCTCCCTTGGTCTGATAATTAATTTCCTCATTCCGTCCTCAGGTTTTCATGTTCACACACTAATTTTCTTCCTCAAGCTCCTGAAATGTTTTTGTGTACCTTAACCTTCGGATAGAGCCACTGTCCTCCTGAGCATGCACCTGCTTCTTACACGGGGCTCTGCTAAACGAGGTAACGCTAGAGCTGCCCCATCAGCCTCAGAAGAGTCCCTGCTGATTTACACAGGTATGGGTAAATGGGGGGTTAGTTATTCACAGATAAAATACCTTTTCCCTTGCAGTTCCTCCAGGCACGTAGCATTTGATTGCTACGTGTAGTGGGAAGCTCTACACTTTCTGCACCAGCTTCCTGGAGGGCCACTGTCTCCTCAGAGAGAGCCTGAGGAGCTGCTCTTTCACCGCTTGAGCAAGGGACTGACAACAGCTAAAGGGAATTTCTAAATAATCATAGCATCACCGGGACTTGCATTCCGTCTGAGAAACAGTCCTGGAAGCAACAGATAAAGATCTAGATGCGCTCAAAAGGGAAGAAGCAGGGAATTGCAGTGGCTGTCACACTGTGGAAATAATGACTCAGCCTCTACGAATATGGAGGAGGGCGCTGGCTTGGGCGATGAGAGTGAGCCACAGCCACCATTACCTTCAGGACTCTCAACCCAAAGTTCTTGGCAGCGTTTACACAACAGTTACTCATGCTTATGCAGGAGAGCACGAACATGCCAGAACAAAATGCGTCACCTGTGCCCATTAGAAGCTCTTAGTTGGCAACAGGATCTCAGTCTCTCAGCACTGTAAACTGCTACTTCTGCCATGACATACGTTCCCCATAGGTTTTGCAATAGCTGTGTGTAAATACCTGCAAATATTTACACCGATTTACAAGATCACTGTATGCAGTGGATATCAGAAATGTGAAATTTGTTGACTTACTCTGATCGGTGATTAATATAATCTCAAATGAAAAACTGTGCATTCTGGGAATACAGGATATTTCATTACCTCATTTAGAGGAAAATTTCAACTTATGAAGCATCAGTCTTTGTGGGCCTGTTAACTCGAAGAAAGCCATTCTGTCTGTATATTCAACCTACTCATACACTCAAAGCTACTATACGTTAAAAGGATGAAGAACTCATTTTAGCTGTACGCTTCAAGGTATTAAATTGCACATAGTTGATATTGCAGCTTTTCCTGTCAAATTATCCCATCTTTTGGTGGTGGTGGTGATAGAGGTAATGGTGGTGGTTCTGGCTTTCTAACACTAGGATAGGGGAAAAAAAGACCTTACTGAAGCAGAAAGTGTGATCATAACAATGCAGAAATGAAAAAGGATGCTCAGGGGCAAGTGTAATACCTGAAAGGTGTTGTAACTCATTTATTGAAAATGACCAGGTTTCATGCTACCATCATCTTCTTAAAGGCTTGCATTCAGTCCTCTTTGATAGCTTAGAAGTCTCTTTTTCTATATAATGTAATCTTTACAGGCAGCTGCTAGAGAATGCAGCATAATGAAGGCAGGTGCTGAATACAAGATGCATTTATGTCATAAGGTGAATTTCATACATTTTATTCGAAGTTGATCCATCAATTGCAAACCATGATCTGATTTAGCTAAATGAGAAGCCCCATTTTGCTGGTAAGGTGGCAGAACGGAAATCATATCTCTAGCCTGCAGCCCCAGAATAGTATTACAGCACTATGCATATACTCGTTGGAGACAAGGAGACCTGAGCCAACGCTGCTAACTCATTCACTCTGACCTTCTACAGAGGATACCTTACCCTTACAGTAAAAAACATACTATAAAAGCATGTTTGCAGACACTTGGAAAGAAAAGCTGAAGACAAACTGCCCTTTATCTCATTTGCTAAATATCTTTTAATTCCTTTACTAAAACATCTCTCCTCTCCCGCTTCCTCCCCGTCAGGTAAACTGGCAGTTGGTGATAGTAGGACTAGTGATTCAGTGCGAGCCTGAACTTTTCCACCTTGTTAGTCTCTGCTGATTGTTTTGGGGCAGTCCTCTGTAAAATCTGTTGTTTCACAGCCGGGAGGTAGCAGCTGGCTGGTTACTCCACCTGGAAGGAAGGATGTGGCAGTAATCTTCTGCAGGTCCTGGGGTGTGAGAAGAGCAATCACAGGTAAAAACTCTGGCGTGGCCCATGCTGCAGACACAATAGGAGTCGAGTTTTGTGTTGCAGAGCCCTGGACTTCTCGGTTAATAAATCCAAAGTGCAGTGAGAGAACGTATTTTTTTCTGTGTGGCGTATGGACCTGTGACAGCAGGGTGTCAATGGGATTTGCTAATAATGGTTTCCCTGTGAGCTACCTAACATATAGGATTTTTTTACAGCAGACAGTCCTGAAAATCCTGACTATTTCAATTTATTTGCTTTTGAAAACATAGCTTGGAAGTTGATGTTATTACACTGACACAAGCAGCAACTCTGTACCTAACACTAATTTGATGTCTGTGAAAGAGATTAAGGAAAACAAACAAAAATTCCTGCTACTTTAATTCACTGCTGGAAGTTTCAATTGGTTTCATAAGCTTAGCTCTTTTTAGATGGACTGCAAACTTGAGACAAAGGAACATACGGATATATTTATAAATCAAAAGAGTATACAATGTCACTTATGCGTGTAGACTTAAACATGTGTTGACCTTAACATATATGATCAAAAAATAGTTTAAGACAACTGTAGTTGGAAAATGTGGTTGATGACAACCCACAAACGTCAGGTTAAGGATGCAAAGTGAGTACAGGGCCCACATTTCTTGCAGTTTCTTCTCCTGCCTACCACTCAAATAAAAACACTTCAATCTCTGCTGACCAAGAACTTTGCAGTTTATAAACAACACAATAAATAGTTTTATCTGTGTTCTAGTTCTACAAGTACTGTCGAATATTTGCCGTGGTGACTGTAAAGCTTTTCTAAACAATATATTTTGTACTAAGCATTTAGCTTTAAAAGGGTAATTATGAAGTAGAGCATTTATTTGTAAAGCAAACAAAAGAATAATAGGCAGCTTTGTTTATTCTTTAGCTGTTTTCCCATAGTAATTAAGATAATCCCAAAAATTACAAACCAACAAAAACATTTAAGCTTTTCCAATTCCAAAATGTGATTAAATTCCCAAACACACATGTTTTAAAAAAACACTTAAAAATAAGTACATTTGTGAAGCCCAGATCAAGTGTGTACTAGGAAAGGCACTTGGGAATATGCTACAGTTCCACTGGTTGTTAGCAAATGCTTAATTGCAGACATAGATGTTTTCCTCCATAAAGGTGAACCCTAAAATTATTTTAGATTCTCTCATGGATGGGGTGACAGATCATATTCCCCTCTCCAGATGTGGAATAACCGTCTCCAGCAATGAAAGCACTGCATGGGTGCATTTGCAAAAGTTCATAAACTCTCCCAAGTTACTTATCAAGTATTCTTAAATTTCATTCCAAAGATGGAGAGACAGAAAATTACGATACCACCTGGAAAAGGTGGGTTTGTTATTCACAAAACTAAGGAAAGCCCTGGAGAAGAGAATGGGTCATTTAAAGCATCTCAGGTTACTGTGAGGCAGAGGCAGAAAGAGGGTGGCTTACACTGAATTCATGAGTGAGATAAATTCATTGCAGAATTCAAGCATAGGTAAAGGATGATTGCCTCCTATTAAGGAAACAATCTGCTCTGGGTTGTGGTTTCCTTAGCAGGAAGCAATGATTTACCATGTAACAGGTTACCACAAAGAAGGTAGTGAGCTATTCTGTGTCCTTTGGGAAAAGAGCAAGAACAAAAGGGCATGAAATGAATGAGGGAAAACTAGATTGGTTATGAGGAAAAGTTTCCTAAAAATAAAGAAAAACCTTCCTGGGAAACCTAATTACTAGAGAGAAAGTAAGCCAAATCCTGGAGAGCATGGTTTATATACAATCGAGCTGAGCTGAGCCAAGGGAAATTAGCAGGAAACCTGTGAGATTTTTTAGGATTTTATGATCCTGGGGCTTCATCATGGCATTCACTTGCACTTTCTTCTACAGCGTTTTGCAGCAGCAGACCCTGAAGGCAGGAAAAATGGCTGGGGGTATGTGACAGGAGGGAAATCCCCTCGGCTAGAGAACTTTCCGCCATCATCCCTGTTTCCAGAATAGCTCCAAGCCTAGTTCCCAGCCTGAGCTGAAACAGTTCTTCCAGATCTCCTCCTCTTTGAACAGTCCAGCGTTAGAGGCATATTTAGTTTTCCCAAGCTACTCTTGCTTTTAGAGTGTAAAGTTAGGCACTTTAGTGTTTGTAAAGCTTGATTACGCTGTTATGAAGATACAGAGTTTAATTGCCTATGCATTCTGCTGACTCCCAAATCTATCTTGTCTCCCAATCTTAACTAAGAGCTTTTAATATGTGAGCGTGTTCCCAGAACCAGGAGCGCACGTAATTGCAAACAATGATCCAACTAGGAGGAGTAAGAGAATGAGATGCACAGCTTTATCCACCCTGCTAGATCTCACGTAAAACAGCACCACATGATGGTCAAGTCCGTCAAATACTGCCAACGTACTATGCTACATTAGCATAGTAATTAGACTAAAAGTTTATAGCTAAAAGAAGATGGCCCACCAGAGCAATTACCATTGTCTCAGTGTAATATCTTCATCTAAAAACCCAGCTGTGAGTGTATTTTTGGCAGAAAACAGGCAATAATAGGCCTCTCTTGGTTAGTCCCCTCAAAAGCTATCTTTTGTTTCATGTGTATCTCAACTTCTAGCTAAAGGGAAGTATGTGATGAGCAATGAAATTTCTTCCTAATCTTAAGCTAGCCAGCATGCACCCTACATCCAGTACAGAATATGTGACCTTGTTTTCCTTAGACTGCTCCTGTAATACCACTTTGCAGAGGCGCAAAGGCATAGGACAGTACAGACACTTGGCCACATGTGAATGATGACGCGATGATCAAGTATTTGGGACTAACGCCCACACTAGATTTGTTTTTTTTTTAAATCTGTAGTTCTCTTTCTGTCTCTCTCCTACTATACAGCGTTTAGTTTTCAGTCTTCCTAGTCTTTATTCCACATTCCACCTTCATTTGCCCTAGAATTTCTCAGTAACTTTTCTGGCAGTTATGAATACCATGATGTCATAATTTGCTCAATGTTTGAATCCACACTGTCAGGATGGGTTCAAAATATGTCCATTGGTCCTAATAAGCAGTGCAAACATTCAACATGTAGTACAATGCTGATACTGGCTAAGAGAACTATATACTGTTTTATTTCATTCACCATTCCTTTATCTGTGCTTCAAGGCAGCTGCCAAACTGTCGTGTCAGTGTATTTCTGCATTTTATTCCAGGTATTTTAGGATGGAAGAGCAACCATAACACTGGAATGACATATTTAATGGTATGGTGTCTTGTTTCAACAGATTGTGAATCACTTTGGAAGCACGCTTAGTTTCATGTATCAGTTTGTTTCTCTTTCGATTCATATAGACAGCTTGTCAACAGATGTTGAATCAGTGCAGAACTTTCTACTATCAAGAGGGCTGTTGGGAGTAAGAAAACGTTGTTTGTCTCACTTTCAGGGGCTGTGTAGAGACCAAAGCACAATATTCAAATTTTATTTCTCTGACATTTAGTAGTCATGTAAAAGATAGTAAAATTGTTCTAAGAGGGGTTTTGGTGGGGTTTTTTTCAGCGTCTGTAATGCCTAAGAGCAGTCAGCCATAGCTGAGAAATACAGACTCCACAGTAAGGATGGAGATGATCTGCTAATGTCTCTTCAGTCAAAATTGAAATACAAGCATGAAGAACATATCCTTCAAGATCTTTATGAATGCTTTTAAAGCATTTAAGTCAAACGGTTAAGAAATTCACAATTAATCTTGCCTGAACACCGTGATACTGTTAATGGAAACACCAAAGAAACTGTCTCCCAGTTAGGCACTTCGATACAATAGGCTATTCTTTTCTAGGAGGTACCATAATCAAGCATTATTTGGCAAAACAAAGATAAATGTTTTCCTTTCTCTAGAACAAAGTGGACTCAAAATTACAATGTTACATATCTTTCACAAACACAGTTCAAAAGGCCTGGAAAACAGACCTCTCTTGGAATTTTCTCATGGTAGCGATGAAGGCTTTCATTGAATCGTCTAGGTCGGAAGGGACCTTTAAGATCATCGAGTCCAAACATCAACCTAACACTGCCTGAAACACCACTAAACCATGTCCCTAAGCACCACATCTACACATCTTAATTTAAATACTAAGGATGGTGATTCCACCACTTCCCTGGGCAGCCTGTTCCAGTGCTTGATAACACTTTCTGTGAAGAAATTTTTCCTAATATCCTATCTAAACCTCCCCTGGTGCAACTTGAGGCCATTTCCTCTTGTCTTATAACTGGTCACTTGGAGAAGAGACCAACCCTCACCTCGCTACAACCTACAACATAGTTGTAGAGAGTGATACAGTCTCCCCTGAGCCTCCTTTTCTCCAGGCTAAACAATCCTAGTTCCCTCAGCTGCTTCTCATAAGACTTGTGCTCTAGATCCTTCACCAGCTTCATTGCCGTTCTCTGGACACGGCAGTGGCATGGGGCACAGGGTATGTTTCCAGCCACCCAGTGGTTGCTTCCACCATTGTGAGCACGTGGCGCTTGCCTTGGCGGATTTGTGGGAGTGTGATGTAATCAATCTGCCAGGCCTCCCCATACTGATATTTCAACCCCAAGCCTGTAGCGCTGCATGGGGCTGCTGTGATCCAAGTGCAGGACCCGGCACTTGGCCTTGTTGAACCTCATACAATTGGCCTCGGCCCATGAGTCCAGCCTGTCCAGATCCCTTTGGTTTCAGAGGAATTCTGAAAAAAAAAATATCTCTGTTTCAGAGGAATTTCCTCCTTGTTTTACAAACTACATTTCAACAGAAGTGATACTGTGGTAGGGTATCAGCCTTTAAATCTCAGTTTTGGAGTGAGTTGAGCCATTTTGGGTGAAAGTGTGACCTCCTGACTTTTAGATGGGCTGTCCAGGAAGACAGCATAGGATAACTCACATAGGATAGAACCACAGGAAGCCTGTAGTCCAACCTCCACCACACGACTGGGTCACCCATGGGGTCAGGCCAGGTTGCTCAGGGCTTTATCCAGTCTTGTCTTGTTAGTATCCATGCATGGAGCATGCAAAACTGGATATACTTCCATCTAAGATGTAAATGTGCTATATAATAGTGTGAGAACATACGTACAGCCTGTGCTAGGCAGAGGGAGTAAGAGAAGGGGAGCTAATCTTAACCTTCCCATTTACCCCTGTGACTGGAAGTCCTCACCAGCCTTTTAAATACAGAATGAATTCACTTTTTCAGAAAATCAATTTTCAGGACATCCTGAGGCATTTTCCAGCCCTCCAGCACTTGACAGGGTAGTAGCTGCCATTTGAAGAACATTTTAGAATTGGAGTAAGATAACACACTAACCTTCAGAAAAAAAAAAAAGATTGCAGCTACTGGGGTTTTTTTGGCCGTCTTTTGAGACAGGAGGTAATGGTACAATAAAATAGCTTCACAGTTAACTCACTGAGGTGTTTAAGTCAACATGGGGTTGTTTGCAGAGACTTCTTAAAAATGAAACTTTCTAACAGCTGAAGAACAACAGACACTTTGAATTGCCTAATATTTTTGAATGAGCACACAACTTGCTTAGAAAGCCTTTGATAATTACCCCAGCATGCCAGTTACTGAGCAAATGAATTTTATACCAAGTTGCTAGCAGTTTTTTTAAAGAAACAAGCAAATGTCCCATAGCAATGCTTAGTAGAGGCAAATTTTAGCCTCCTAACTGAGAAAAGGAGCATGTTGTAGGTGGTGTATTTCTAGCTAATTAGCTGAAAATTAAAAAAGCTCAAGGAAAGAAAATGAAACTACTTGCTGAATGGTTTATGCCCTAAAGTAAAAGACACCTTCATAATGATAAAATGCTTTTAATCACCAAAATTTTGTCTAATCGGTTCTATATTGATATACAACCCGTAGCACTGAAACTGTGCCAGTGTGGCCCATCCCAGAATTCACCGCAGTAAATGATGGCACTGGGAATGAGTTTGCCTAATCTAAAAAACCCTCTGAAGGTCTAATCCTTCCCCTTGGGATAAGAATCTGGCCAAACAGGCACAGTTTTGCCACAGTTGCTACTCAAGTCACATTTTTTATATTGAATTTTTCTTTAAACATAAGAAACCTGACTTCTGACTCCTTGAAATGTGTGTATCTGTGTAGGTGGCTGAGCCAGCTTCGCCGAAAACTTGGGAAAATGTCAAGTGGAAACCTGGGCTGCGTGGAAAGTTCAGCAAGAGCAAGGGGTTCCCTAACAGCTCACAGCATGTGGTTTCTGTCCCACCTCTCGTGGGGGAATGGTCCGAGCACCCACAGGGAATTTAGGAAGTTTATACACTGTGCACTAGCAGTCCACAGAGAAGCAGTTGTGAGCGTGGGGAACTGTGACCTACACTCCACACCAAACTTTCCTCCGTGGCTGTTGCTGCTAATCCGACCTGAAAATCTACACAGAAAATGTGCTTAAAGAGCCTAAACTGGCCTTAATGTAGAGTAAAGTTGTTTTTATTTCAGCGAATTGACCTGCAACTTTTGGCAGGTTTTGGTTTCAATTCATAACCTCTTCTCTTTCTTCTCCAACTGCACTGACTACTCCTGTTACTGCGAGGAGGCATCGCCATCAGCCGCTGCCTCACTGCTTTCAGAAGATGACTCTGCTACTTTAACCACTGAGCTGCTTGTCTACCAGAAGTCATAGGAAACATGCAGAAACTTGCCAAGAACGGGGTTTCTGAAGCAGGCGCTGGCTCCGTACCAACCCCGCTGACACAGACAGACTGCCGCCACCCTTTCGTAATTTGTTTCTTTTTTGCTTCATGTCAGACTTCAGAAGGTGCTGATTACATTTACGTAGTTGATGAGCTTCCTAATCCAGCGTCCAATTTCACCTGCATGTTGAATTTTTAATCTTGTAAAGATTCTTAAATCCATAGCTGGAATATGCCCTCTGCACTGGAAGAACCTGTGGTGGAACAAGTATTATAGAAGCTAAACGCAAAGGGGTTTTTATGAAGTTGTAAAACAAGACTTGGCTTTTTCCCAAAGCAATTAATTTATTCCTTTCACTGAAAAAAAATAATCAAGACATCGGATTTTTTCAGCGTTATGTATAACTTTAATCAGTTGATGGGTGAAGCCTGAGTAGATCAATCTGAAGAAATATGTTTGCAGCATGTACTTATTGAGTGAAATTAAATCTACAACACTCCGAAGGTTAATGTGTATATCCTTATTAGAAGCTACACTGACCTTCATTACAATGTTCTCAGGAAACTAAAATTCAGTAGGCATGTTGTTTTTCTCTAAAACCTCACTGGCCATCACGGACTAATAGACCTGTAATTGAAACCTGAGGCTGCATTTTTTGTTAGGGCATATGGTTATCATAGTATCGCACGCCTGCCAGGTTGTCTAAAAGGGGCAATGTGCCCATCTCTTCTGAAAGAGCAAACAACTGGCATATGCTGCTGTTAAACTTACTTCTCTCCTTGTTTCCTCCCCGTTCATTTCTATGAGGGAAACAGACAAGCTACAGGTGTGAGGGATAGTCTTCGCTCACCAGAACTTTAAAAGCAGATCCATGGTTGGCTTTAAAGGAAAAGAAGGAAAAATCTTTGCTCCCCGGGTCTGCTCTGAGCTGCTAGCCTCTGTGATCAACTGTGACTATGGAGATCCTTAAGTGAGATAAAAGAGAGAAAATTTATAGCACCACGGTGAGGCTATATGTACTCACATAACCCAAACTAAGCCTGAGCAGGATGGCTTAGTGCTTGGATTGGAAATCCATAGGGAACACCCCTGTGCATAGGTCTTGGCTGCCTGTGGCTGCTTCAGACCCTGGAGCACTTTTCAATGAACGTGTGTTATCCCCAGTGTCGAAGCTCTAGTTGGAGTAATTACACTCTGCTTAGTTAAACCCCCCTGGAAATCAGAGCAGCACACAGCTCTCTACTGTCTGCTCTGAACCACTGTCTTGAGCTGGTCGGCGATGTTCGGCTTCACGTTGAAGGTGGTTGTGCTTCACTGGTTTGAAAAGTGGTCCCTGTACGCTGGCTGTAACAGTGTGTGAGATGATTTGAGACCTGCTAGGGTAAAAGATGTTGTAAAAACTCAGTGTTATGTTACCACTATTCCAAGAAAGGGGCTTATGCCATAAGTGAGCAATGGGGCAATGACTCGGGGAGCATTTCAAAAGTGCGTGCTAGGGTAATTCTAGGGAAACAGAAGTGCAGTGAAACACCTACAGGGGAGACAGACGGATAGAAGTGGTTTGAGCACAGCTCTGGAAAGTCAGAACTCCTGTGTGCCTACCCCATTTTAGCAAGAGCTAGGGCTATTTCTTCAAGGACTTCCTTGAAGAAATGTAAGCGAAGCCATGTGCCTGTTAGACATAATGTAATTTATCTACGCGGCTGGTCTATTGTCACACTGAGCTGATAACGCTTGCACTAACTAAATATTTGTCTCTGTCGTCCCGTCTCCCGCAGACGACAATAAAGTTTTCACTCTACCTGTTTTAGCGGCCAATTCCAGCCAGGACTTGCCTCTCTACCTGGCAGCCTAGATGCCTTTATTTGTCAGCGCAGGGAGAGCCTACTCTCTGGAGATGTAACAGCAAACAAAACCTGTTAGCAAAGCGCTTAATCTCCGGGGCGCTCAGAGGCAGGGAGGGAGCGCAGCTCTCCGCGCAATGACACGGGCGCTGCAGACGCAGCGGAGGCGGCGGCGGCGGCGGCGGCAACG